>NW_028327172.1:205093727-205397542 GCF_987537825.1 Furipterus horrens | reverse complement strand
ACAACAGGCGCCACCAGACAGTAATCCCCCAAGGGGAATTTGTAAGAGGAGCCCCATGTTTTCCCTGGTTCTCTGCCTTGGACAAGTCCCTAACTGGGGTACAAGGAGCTAGAATCGAAAGGAAGAATAATGGTTTCTCCTGAGCTGAAGAAGCTAAGATTTAAGTATGAGACTCCTGAAGAAGCTGGAATCTTCAAGAGAGGGTACTGGAGATAAAGAAGTTCTTTGGGACTCGAGCTGCCTATGAGTTGCTGACTGTCTCCGGGATGCACAAACACAGAATGAAACTTCCCAGATTTACCGGAAAGCAGCTGCTTTGAGGTCAACAACAGGACAGGGATACACAAGTTTGAGTAATGCTAACAGACAGTGGAATTCTGGCCCAGCTAGAGTAGAAAAATCTTATGAACACTCCAGGGATCTAGTTGAGATACCAGAGAGTAAGGCTCCTTAGGAATTATTTTCCCTTGGGAGTAAGGTCCATACCTCAGAGGTAGATCTCTGGAGCAGCCCTAACCAAGCCCAAACCAAGCCCCAACAAGATCTTTAGAATTGGGAGTTTGAAGGTAGTGTTTACAATATTTTTTTTTTAAAAAGAAAGGAAAAGGAAACTAAAGAAATGTTTTATATGCAGAGGTCCTATAACAACACACAAAACCAACCCTATACCATCTAAAGATGACCAGTCCATGATTCAAATGCCTTTTAAAATAAAAATAAATATCACTCAGGGAAAAATAAAAGAATCTAGAATCTACCATATTATTTATAATGTCCAGTACATAATTTTTTTTAAAAAAGTCAACATAAAAAGAAACAGAAAAATGAGAATCAGATTCAAGTAATGAAAAACCAAGTAAACAAATATTAGAAACAAATTCAAAGATCACTGATATGAAAATTGACAGCCAAACTGTAAAGCAACTCATAAATGTTTGAAGAATTAATATAAAATATGATCTAATAATTAATAAAAAAACATTTAAATGCATGAATAGGTAGGAAACCTCAGGAGAGAATGAAACCTACAAAAATAGAAATAAGAATTCCAGAATGGAAAAATACCATAACTAATTCGATTCTGGTGGTAAATTGGAATACAGGGTGTTTGGAGGGGTATGGACAAGGGAGGCTGGGGCGAAAACTTGCGGTCAGATTATAGGACATTTGACTTGTATGTGGCAGAAATAAAACTGGCATAGTCCAAAATAAATTTTAAAAGAAACTCCTCTGCAGTAATGAGATTGTAAATAATGTTGGATAAAGCTCTTTTGAAAGGACTTAGTTTTGGAAGCAAGTCTAGGAAATACAGGGTCCTCTTGTGTCCAAAGATATCCAATTGGTTTGGCTCATCGCTGTATGTCTGTTGATGTTGATAGATAATTTGCAAATTGTGTTGTCAACACAACATTTAATCTGCTCTGAGCAGCTCATAAACAACACTTTGATTAATTCTTTCAGTCCATGTCTTCTGGACAGAATTTACAAGCTCTGCTTATTTGGATGAAAACTAGAGAGAGACAAGCTGTCAGTATATGGGGAGGAGGATCGAAAGATTTCCTTTTCGTTCTTTCTTTTTTGGGGGGGAGGAGGGGGCGGGTTGAGTTTAAGACGTGTGTTTTTTTTTTGTTTGTTTGTTTTTTTATGCAGGATTTTAAATGTTTTGTTCCACAAGGGAAGGATTTCTTTGTGTAATTCAACAACTGGCAGGACAAGCTCTGTGTCACAGGCAGAGGCAGATTGGCAGTGGGATACTGTAGAGAAGGAAGAGTCCGTTAAGCCTAAGGGAGGATATGACTTTCTGAATTAGCCAATTCATTCCAGAAACCTCTTGGACAATTACAACTCAGAAAGCTTGCCATCCATACTCCCTATGGAATAATGAAATATTGTGTTGAATAGAATTCTGTTCAATAAGCACATTTTAAAAAAGGATTAGAATAAAAAAGAGGCTTTCTATAACATAAAATATATGGTAAATATAAGGTCTGTCCAGATGGTATCCAGCCATGTGATATGAAAAATAAGACATTTATTGAAGAAGATACAAGGTACAAGAAAGATTGTACGTAGGGCAATGATGTCTCAGTCCCCTTCAAAGTAGGCACCTTGGGACCTCACACAGTTCTCCCAATTGCCATCAGTGGCCCCATTGTATTTTCCTGAATCTCATCAATAGTCTGAAATCTCTTTCCTTTCAAAGGTGATTTTAGTTTTGGGATAAACCAGAAGTTACAGGGCACCAAATCTGGGCTGTAGAGGGGCTGAGTCACCTGGGTGATTTGATGTTTTGCCAAAAAACTCTGCATGAGATGTTATGCATGAGCAGGTGTATTGTCATGATGAAGCTGTCAATCCCCAGGTGTCCATAGCTGTGGCCTTCTGAATCATCCCAGTAGTTTCCACAGAGGAATGTTCAAGCTTAATGCAAAATTTGACATAGATTCGCCGTTCTACTTGCAGTGTCATTTTGAGTGTGAGGGACACACAGTACACATGACCACTCAAGGGAATTTGCAATCCCTACTGACTAGTACAGTGAAGTCATCATTGTTTGCACATGCTCATTCTAGTCCCCTCTCCTTGGCTGCCAGGTTACATCGATGTCATGCAATCTGTTCTTTTTATATTAACAATGGCTGGAATTTTTTCAGAAAAACCTCATATGAATTATTATTGAGCAATTCTCTGTGTGTATCTGTGCATCAGAGAGAGAGAGAGAGAGAGAGAGAGAGAGAGAGAGAGAGAGAGAGAGAGAGAGAGACTCTTGTTTTCTTTTGTTTTATTACTTGCCAGTTTTTAAGCCCTGGTCCCTAAATATATTTCGTTGAGAGGTTTCTATTAATTTTGGCTTTGAATTCATTTTCCATTGAAACATGCCTTTTCATCAGCACCTCTCTACCTTTGTTGGTTTATCCCAGACAAAATGGGTTAATAGAGTTCTAAAACACTTTATGGAATACTCATATCACTTTGAAATACAGTGATCATCCAGCATCTTGGGCATAAAATCCTGGAAATGTATGTCTTTGGGAATAATATCATTTCATAGAATTATGACACAGAATATACAGACAGCCTGTGGCTGATAGGGAAAAAAGATCCAAGAAAATAGCTATCTAATAATTTCAGGACTATTAGAAATGTAAATAACCCATCCTTACAATTCCTCCTTGAATTTGTCCTTTTTTGTGCCAGTTTCCTCTCAAAAGGATAAATATGATTTTTATGAGCTGTGTTTTGGAATGCACACATACATTTCCAGTGATCATGCCAAGTGTTTCTCTTTGTTGTTCACATCTGCATCTTTCGATATGACGAAGAGTCAACAAGAAAGTAGATTTGATTTTGTTCCTTTGACAAGTTCACTTTGGAACACAACTGGGAAAATACAACCATTACATTCATACCAGAAAACCAAGGCTTAATTTTCCATTAGTTGCAGTTATACATTGTAACATATATGCAAGGCCCTTGGAAATAGTAACCCAGATTCAGAAATTAGTAATTATATTGACCTTGACATCTGTCCTCATTACCTTGTTCCCAGCTCACACAATTAGTTTAGTTGAGAATGTCATCAAAACCCCGTGTTTTAGATCTATTTCTAGTAAGGAACTCCTTTAGATCATTGCCCTGTGAAAATTATGATATTAAGGACACAGATGTATATGTGTATCTAATTGCAGTAATTGTGTTGAAAAAGAATTCACATAAATCTCCTTTAGGGGCTTCATTCTGTTTGATGGCCTTCATGTACTCTCTTAAAATTGAAATGATTTCATTGTTCTACAAAAGATTATCAGCAATTATTGTCTATGAAAAGAAAAGGTGAAAGGGAACCATTTCAGAGGTTCATACTGTGAAGTAAACTTAAGGCTTTTAACTTAAGGATGACAGAGATGGACTATAGCCTTGTGATTCTGGAACTCCCTGGGTCCTGTGCTCGCTTCCTCTTCACCCCGTGGACCACAGTTCATTGGAAGCTTTATTGTTGTACAAGCAATATGCTGACAGAGTCTAAATGTAACACACCACCCTCCTGAAAAATGAGAGAATCACATACTCACACAAAGAAGAAAATACCTAGTGATTTTCAATCTTCTGAAAACAGCGATAGTTTATTGGGCTTATTTTATGATTACAAAAGCCTAATAATCTATGATAGGTGAAAGCAAATGTGATTTATTAGCATCTGTCCCAGACAGAAGATAAACCCATAATGTGCAGCAAATTTTTTTCCAAAGGAGTGTGCTAAAAAGAAAATAGTCAACAGCTTGCTTACTGTGTAGCTCCAGAAAGTGATGATTTGAGGCTCTGAAATATCAGAATTGATGAATGGTAAAAGCAAAATTATAACTGTTGTTCTATAGTGACATAAACTTTCACGTCCGTGAAGAAAATATAGATTGTTGAAACTGATTGCAAGCAAGCACACTGTGTATTCTTCTTCCCTAACTGAGCAACGTTTGAATTTGTGCCTTTCCAACAAATGCATTAATAACATTTAGCCACGAGGTATTTGTGGAACAAATTGGAAATTGTTTTTAATTTGTTGGTTTGGTGAAGCAATAATATATTGAGCCATAGGGATGGGGTAAAAAAAAGAAACCTCCTTGGTATATGATTTCTATTTGCATATGTAAATATATTAATGCACACAGAGACATGTTTTTCTTTCAAACCCTTCCACACAAAGAAGAGGGATAATAGACAGGGTGATTTAAAAACCTGCATGACCACATTGTGAAATATGGATTTAACACATAACTCATTGGAAGCCCCAGTGAATTATGGGCCTCATTTACTGCATATTACAGACATTTTTTCCATGTTCCTTTTCAACAAGGCATATGGTTTAAATTAGTTTCATCTTGGGTTTTCTGGGATATTTCATGAACTGCTTTCTGCAACCAAGTGTAATACTCTTGCTCTTTTAATTCTACAGTAAGATGCTGTTAAGTGCAGTTCTTTAATTACCATGTAAAGCAATGCCTCAGGACCATATTCTGTAATAGCCACTGTGGAGTAAGAGTTTGAATCAAGAATTCACAGTCAATTTATGACTCCAAGAGGCTGCGAATGCCTTATGGATGAGGGTGAATGGGTAAAAGTCAGCGTTAGATGGGGTGGAGGTAGTGGTTGTTGGGGATGAAAACATTCAGCTACACCTTCCCTTGAGCCAGGGAAGGATACTCTGGTAGGGAACAATATTCAGAAGGGTTAAAAATATTAAAGAACCCCATTTCCCATAACTTAGACCATAAATCATATTTTCAGGTACTTTACATGATTTATGAGAGGCTGGCTGTCTGCATGATCAGTACGTTGCATTAGAATAGCAATTGATACTTCCTAAACAGAGCCTTATAAGAATCCACAGCTAGAGAAAGCAACTCCCAGCAGTTACCTGAAAGCTGGGGTAAAAAGAAGCACCTATAGTTTATTCTCCCTTTCTGAAATTCGAGATGTAGAACCAGAGGAGTAAGTGTGAAAAACACTGAGCTGAAATCTTAACCCATGGGTTTTTGTTTTTTTTTTCTCACCACTGTAACCTTGATTAAGTCATTTATTTTTTGGGGGCCTCAGTTGCTCTTCAGTAAACTAAATGGTTCAGGGCTTTCCTATCCCTGAACATATATTATACATTGCATATATATAAATTACATATTCCTAGTACATGTATATATTTATATCTTGTTTCTTACCTATCTACACAGTACATATTATGTGATATATATATCCACATATGTATATGTACATATATATCTCAACTATATATACATATATATGCATGTATGTATGTGTATCCCTATAGATATAAAATATATTTCTCTATGATGGCATTTCCTTAAAAAATTGAAAGGAGCTAAAGTGAATACATACATCTTTACGTATACATACCTACATGAGATATACATGTATACAATAATGTATACATATTATACATAGAAAAACTGTATTAGCTTAGGGGTCCTTGTTACCTAGCTTAACCAGTTATTTTGAACATGATAAATGCTGAGTCCTAAAATGTTAAATTTATGAATAGGAATATAAATTTTAAACAAGCACTCTATTCAGTATTATAGTTGTGTGAAATACTCTGTTGTTTTCCTTCCAAAATAAAACTTATGGGAAGTTGCTACCTGACATTGATTGTGGGTAAATGAAAGATCAAAAGAAGAATTTATAAAGGGTGTCTTGCTACCTTAGAGTATAAGAATGAATTTCATTTTGAGGGTGAATTAAAATTCATAGTTTTGTTATTGGATCATTATTATAATGTAACTCATCCATATTTAGGTTTTATATTAGAAGACATTTACATCTTTTGAACTTTTTTAACAGGAGGAAATTTAGTATCTATTGATCTCTGCAAAAGACACTCTAAACCATTAGATTATCTGGAGGTTGTATTTTCCTGAACATATGAGCTATGAGTAAGATTCAACAGGTCACTGATCAGAAATATTTATGTATGGGTCAGCTGAGAATTACGAAGCCTAATTATGAATTTAGATACAGGCTTTTCCCTAATTAACTCTCCTCTGTCCTTGTATGTCAAGAATGCTACTAACTTCTGGTACCTATGCTCATTAGCTAAAAGCCATCGCCTCTATCTTAAGCTTTTCATCAGAAATTTAGTTTCATAGTTCTGGCAGCTAGAATAGCCAAAACCTAGGTACTGACCAATTAGGTTGCTGGTTTGCAGAGGGGTGCCTTCTTGTTGTATTCTTACATAGTGGAGAGAGGGGAGGAAAGGGAAAGGAAGGAAGGAAGGAAGGAAGGAAGGAAGGAAGGAAGGAAGGAGAGATGGGAAGAAAGGAAAAGAAAAGATGAAGGAGGAGGAGGAGAAGGAGAAGAAGGAGAAGGAGGAGAACGAGAAAAAGAAAGGAAAGGAAAAAGCAGCAGTAAATTTTCATGTTTCTTCCTATAAGGGCACTAATTCCACTCATGAGGAATCTACGTTTATGACCCAGTTGCCTCGCAAAGGCCCAATCTCCAAATACAGTCACCCTTAACAGCTGTTTCACTTCCCATGCTTTCAGCCCCCCGTGGTCAGAAACAGTCTGAAAATATGAAATAAAAATTCCAGAAATAAACAATATATTTATGTTATACATGCTAACCATCCATTAGTCTCTAAATAGCCTTCTCAGTTCTCAGAGCGAGATCACATTCATGGAACTTCTATAACAGTATATTGTAATAATTCTCCTATTTTATTATTAGTTGTTAATTTCTCACTGTGCTTAATTTATAAATTACACTTTATCGTAGGTAGGTATGAGAAAAAAGATAGTATATATATATAAGAGGTGATACTATCTGCAGTTTCAGGAATCCACTTAATGTCTTAGAACATATCCCCTGCTGATTAAGGGGGGATCTACTGGGCCATCATATTGGAGAGTATGATTTTCACGTATGAATTTTGAGAGGGATGCAAACATTCTGTCCATTGCAGGTTATTGGCCCCTTTTTCTGGGGAGATCAACAACACCATGTGAATTAGCCTGCTATGGCTTCCTTTCTCACTGCTCTCTATTCCAGTCACTTTCAGACAAGAGTTTTCAATGAGCATTTGGAATGAGGATCTTGCTGGCCATATTGATATATGTATTAATCTTATTCAAATCTTTGGCTCAAGCGTGCTTGCTATCACTTTCTCCCATTAGAGTCCTGGACAGCACATTTGAGAGCCAAATTTTGTCTAACTGAAAATAGGAGCTTTTATGTACATATATATAAATATACACATAAATATGCATATACACACACATATATTATTTTCATAAGTAGAATACCATTTTTGGAACTGATAAGTAGAACTCATTGAATTCATTTAATGTAGGTTTTTACACAGTGCCTACTGTATTAACAGCATTCAAAATAAGAAATATAATAAATCAGAGGCTGACAGATACATAAAAAAGGAGATAAGTTATAAACACTTTAGGTCCTCCAGGTCTTTAATATGTTCTAAAGGCTAGTCCATAGATAGGCTACATTGTGTGTATGTGTGTGTGTGTGTGCATGTGTGTGTGTGTGTGTGTTTGTGTGTGTATGAAAGTTTAGAAATATAACTCCCAACAGTCAATGTTTATCTGAGTTGCAGAAGAAGGGTGAGAGGGGAAAGAACCAATAAGTACTACATCTTCTTTTTAATCAATATATGTTTACTGTTTGATTAAAAGAAAAAAGAATGAATTCACACTGGCTAGTAGCTCAGATGGTTAGAACACTGTCCCAATACACTGACGTTGTTGGTTTGATCCCCAGTCAGGGCACAAACAAGATTCAATCAATGTAGTAGTCATCGTAGTCGGCAGCCGTCTGTCTCGAGAGACGATGGTGTAGCTTCTTAAGAGTCTATCTGCACCGCCGAGAATGGCTGTGCAGTCCGACTCGGGAGTGACACGGTATCTGTCTCCTCCCGTGTTGAATCGACATCTTGCGATGACGCTGGAGTGTCCTCTCCAGTGAAGCTGAAGCTACAGAGCCTGGGCAGGGTGATATGGAGGGTCTGCTGTTGCCCATGCAGCAGACCCCCCCTCTCTTCGCAGCTGAAGGGTCCAAGGGAAAGACGGAGTCAATACAGCTTGGCTTCAGGTGCGCCGCAGGAGTTGCCGGTGTTGACTACAACGTCAAACCGCCTTAGGGACTCCGGCTCCGGATTTTCTGTCGGGGTTTACTCCCTTAGCCTTTCCCCTGAAGAGGTATGCCGCAAGGCAGCGGAGGTTTTTTGGAGTCAGAGTTTTCCTTCTCTGATGTGTCCTGACTGGAAGATCGAACCAGCGACACTTAGCTCGCAGGCCAACGCTCAATCCACTGAGCCAAACCAGCCAGGGGGTTTCAATCAATGAATACATAAGTAAGTGGAGCAACAAATCGATGTTCCTCTCTCTTTCTTCTTCTTCCTCTCTCTCTCCCTAAAATAAATAAATAAAAATTAAAAAATTGCCCTGCCAGGTGGCTCATTTGATTGGAGCATTGTCCCATACACCAAAAGGTTGCGAGTTTGATCCCTGGTTGGGCACATACCACAGGCAACTGATTGCTGTTTCTCTCAAACTGATGTTTCTCTCTTAGTCTCTCTCTTTCCTTTCCTCTCTCTCTCTAAAATCAACAAACATATGCCTGGGTGAGGATGTAAAAAAATGAAATAACAGAAGTCGTTCAATAAAATATACTTTGAAAAATTAAAAAAATAATAAAAAGGAATTAATTTGCATATTTAATGTTCAATTTAAAAATATATTTTAAGAATATAATGATATTTCATAGAAGAATTTTTATCAGATGAATGATCTGGGTACATTATCTTATGATTTATTTCCTACTTCTATTATGTTTATTAATTTGTATTTAAGTAGTAGCCTCCATGAACCCTGTATTTAAACAATTGTAATTTTGGGATCAATTAAAAATATACCAGCATATATGACTGAGTGTTCAAAGCAGTCATAAATGTCATGTTGGCACTCCAGGTTTAGCTGAGTGCTCTGTTTGAGACGTGATGTATTCATCTGATTTCCATTCAAGTCTCCATCTGCTCACACAGGACACAACTAAGAAGTTCTCTGAATCTTTCATTTTCGTGACAGAAGTAGAATGGGATCTCTGCTTTATTGTGTGTTTTAATTAAAAAAGAAATGGGTGTAAATATCATTTGTAGCAGGTGCTCCATGCCATACCTGTGTTCTCCCGACCCTTGTCATTTGCATTAGTTACAGTTCTCCAGAGAATCAGAAAATATTTATAGGAGAGATGGATTGATTTGAAGAAATTGGCTCTTGCAATTGTGAGATTGGCTTTGAAATCCATAGGGCAGGCTGGGAACTCAGGTAGCATTTGATATTTCATGGTTGAGGCAGAATTTCTTTACTCCAGGAAACTTCAGTTTCTGCTCTTAAGGTCTCAACTAACTGGATGAAGCCCACCCACATGTTTACATGTTCAAGAGCAATCTCCTTTACCTACAGTCAACTGGTTGTAGATGTTAACCACATTTACAAATTATCTTCACAGAAACGCTTAGATGAGCGTTTGATGGAATACCGGGTTCTATAGCCTAGCGAAGCAGACATGTAAGACCCACCACCATCGCACCATTTCGATACCCAACGTCCGACTGTGAGCGTCTACAAGTTTTCTCCAAGGGCTTCCTCTGACCTCTGCCGCTTACTGCCTATGCATGTGGCGAGAGTTCTGGAGACTTAACACCCCCCTAACTCTTCTCAAATAAATTGCTCCCACTTGAAACTCAGCAATGTCTGTTACTGGCACAAGCAAAACTAGCACACCTTTATCCCTTTAATTGTAGTGAACATTCTGGGAAAATTTCTTGAAATCCAGGGACGTACACTCGCTAGAAAACACAGATATATATTAATGACTTCTTTTGGTTGTTCTTATTTTCAATATGAATAACTCCTTTTCATGTAAAAAAATTAGTATCTTTAAAAGAGAGTAGCTGTATATTCTAAATTATTGAAAAAAAATACAAATTCACATCTAGATTTGAGACTATTTGGCAATAAGTTTATTTAACTGATTATTTTCTTTCCCAACAGAGAAGCTTAATTAAGTCACCAGTGTTATTTTGTTCACTACAGTACAGTATTCCCTCACTTACCGTGGGTATTATGTTCCAGACGCCCTGCGAAGTAGGACCCTTACATTCAATTCTACACTCTTAAACCTATGTAACTTTAACAACATACATATACAGTACCACAAAATCCTGTGATATAGCAAAAAATCCGTGATAAGTAATTAAATATACTTGTTTTAAAAATCCTGCGATACAGTGAGGCCGCGATAAGTGAACCAGGATATAGAGAGGGACTGCTGTATTTGTATATCCAGAGGTTAGTACATATTGGTGCATAAGAAAAATTCAATAAATATTTCTGAATAAGTGAACAATACAATTGCCAAGAGGTTTTTATTTTTGTTGTAGCTCCAGTAATTTGTAACTATGACTGCATAGGAATATCTGTGAAATATTTAAAAAATTAAAATCCTGGATGTCATCCCCAGAGACAGTGAATCCGAAGATCTAGGCTAGAGCTCAAGAATCTAGCTATTCACACACATACACACATGTATGTGGGCATGTGTATAATAGATATTGTGACTTTTTAACAGAAATTATTTATCATATTAGCGATTCAAATATTCTAATATTTCCATAAAATTTATTATTTAAGAAAATTGCTGATCAAAAGAGAGTGCATTTTATACATTTCAACATAAGATATTGCATATTTTTTCTCCAAATACCATAATCTCAATCATGAAAATATTTGTTCTCAACACACTAACCAATATTAGAAATTTACAATTAAGTTTTGTTTTTACAGGTTGACAGATGAATATATAGTATACCTTTATTGTTCTACATTTTTTTCTACTTACTCTATTGTTAGCCAACTTTCTCTGTTTTTTGATCATCTACATCTATTGGATTATTTGGCTTCATTTAGTTTAAAGCTTATTCCACTTTATTAAAATAAATTCTTTGTAACATATATTGCTAATATTTTTGTGTAGGCTTTATTTGGAATCTTTATAATTATTTTTAATCATACAAATATTTTAATGAATTAAAATTTATGTCTTTCTTCATCCTTTGCATTTTAAGATTTTCCTATCCTAAAGTCATAAGCATACTCTCTTACTTTACCTTTAAAATATTTATTTAGGCTTTTATTTATTATAGTATTTATTTCTGGAACCAATGTTACATAGAATATAATTTATTTATTTTTGGGGGAATTATCTAGCTAATGACTTCAACATTATTTAATTGTTTATATTATGCCCATTGAACTTGAAATACATCAAAGTTAACATGTAGCACAATTATATATGTATATTCATCTGCTTTTAGACAACTTATAATCTTTCCTTGATATATTTCTCTGTCCTCACACCAATATCACAGTGCTTTAGTTTCTATTGGTATGCATGTTGTCAACTTAAAATGCAAGACCTCTTTGTATTCTACCTTTTATAAACTTTCCCAGCACATTGCATATTTTTTCTTCTAGAAATAGTTAGAATCACATTACCAAGTTCTATGAAAAAAAATATTATTGGGATTTTGATAGGTATTTAACTGAAATTCTAGTTTAATGTGGGAGAAATTAATATCTTTACAATATTATGTCTTCCCTTCTGGAAACATGGCACATCTTTGCACTCATTCAGATGTTCCTTTAGGCCTACCTGGTATTGAGGAGGTAGCAGCAATTGAATCCAACTTGGCTTTTGATTTATGGAAATAAAAAGTATTTACATCCTCAGTTTGCTATTTGCAAACTGCTGGCAGAACTCAACCTGGAACATTAATATCCCATCAAGTAGTGGAAAAAAACATAAATTAAAAAAAATAAATGAGTTGTTTCTTTAAATTGCAGTTTCCAAGGACTCCAAATTATAAGTTACCAAAAAGTGTTTTGTCTTACGTTTTGATGGTATGAAGCATAGTTAAATTTTAATCTACATTTTAATACCTATTAGTTTTCTGAACAGAAAGCAATATGTATCACTTTTGAATTTATTTGTTGACAATTACATAATTAATTTAAATTAAATGAAACAGTATGCATCACTTGTTAAATGGAAAAAGTAAAACTTTGTCTTTATATAGTATGAATACTACCAAAGATTATATTAGCATCTTTATAATACATTATTTAATAATATATGACTCCAAAACCTCTTCTTATCTTAAATCACTTACCATAGTCATAGAAATCACTTATCACATATCATAGTCACGATACAAAATAAGAGAGGAGGCTCAGAAGGTGAGAGGTGGTAGGAATGGGTGTTTTGAAAGACAAGGAAGATTGGATGTGTTTCTAGGAATTTGCTCCCTATTTCCTAGTTCAAGTTTAGGGACGAGTGCCCTTTGTTTCTGCTTTTGTCTCTCTTTGGCTGCTAAGACCAGACTGCTAAGAAACTGGGGAATGGGCTGTAAAGATGCTGAATAACCTGACAATCAACTAAGTGCTTTTCATTGGGAAAACATTGCTATTTTTCTTTCTGAGCTTAAAGCAATCATGCTAAACATAACAATAATTTTGGCTGCTTTGCATTCCTATCTAGTGACTTAACTTGAGTAACAGCACAAATATTTTATCAGGAGATCAGTATTTTCTCTTAAATATGTACTTTTAAAGCTTTATTGTACTCGAACATGTGACTTATGATACCTTGAGGCTCATATTTTCTGTTGAAACGTGCTCACATTCTTTCACAAAAGTCAACTGGTCAATGGAAGTCAAAATACAGAACTTTCTGTGAGGGCTGTCCCGTGTCACTGCCACTGTTTGGAAAGTTCAAAAATTGGTCCTCGGATACAGCTTCCTGAAAAACCATCTGTCCTTATGAAATTTCCCCTATTATTTGCATTAGGTCACAAAGAAGTCTTGCTTTCAGCTCTCTCGGGTGCATACAGACATTTTAGGATAGAGCCTTAAAACCTGTACGTTATATCTCATAAGAATTTGAGAGTTTTGGTTTTCTTTTCAAAGAAAAATAATTGAAAACCTATAAAATGGTGGGCTGAAAATAATTGAATACCTTAATGATTTTCTCCTTTTTGTTAACATCCATTTTCATTTGTTCCCCACATGCAAGCTTTATACTTTAAAGCCCAAGAAGAAAAATGTGGTAAATCAGGAAATGTAGACACTACAAGACTTCCTGGCTCTTGCTCCCAAAAGACTAAGTGCATACATACATACATACATACATACATATATACATACATAAATAAATAAAGTGGAGTGCTTCCTAAGAAGCAGGGGAGAGAGAGAGAGAGTGCAGACCTTCTTCCAGAAAATAACCTAGAAAATAACCTACATGTGAGTCTCAGCACACCCACCCGAGAATGTAACATACAGTTGGAGGCCCTCAGCTGATAGCTTAGACTTAAGGCATCTAGTCTTTTCAAATGCTTGAGCCTCAAAAGTGACAAACCTGCAAAGGCCACATGAGCAAGGCCAGCATGTGTTTCAACCATCACCACAGTGGGCCAGGGGCTGAGGACCACAAGGACTCACCCAGGGCTTGCCCCTGCAACTGACCCTAGGATCTTGGAATGACACTGGGGGAAGCCCCAAGAATAACTAAGGTTAGTTATTCTCACCAGAACAGGGAGGGAATTAAAGGAAATGAGTTGGTACTTTTTAGTCTGTACACCTTTGTGAATTTTGATGAATCCAGTGGATTCTATCTCAGTCATGATTATTATACTTGTTCTCATGCAGTCTTTTCCCAGCTGTTATTTTAATATCTGTGTATGTGTTTTTATCAGAAGAGTTTAAAGATGTCCTTTATGCCTGAGCATTTAGTGTGGTACAAAGATGTACTGGGAATCTATTTGAACCACATTGTGTATTGAGGGGGAATCTCTATAAAGATAATGAGGTGTATTTGGAAATCTGAAGGCATGAATGTAGCTGGGACTTGCAATGGGTCAGAAACAGAAATGGGGCAGGCAGTAGAAACTGTCCCTATTTGCTTCTTTACTTGTCTACCTTGCCCCTCCCCCCAACCTTCCTCTACCCTCTTCTCTCTGTCTCTCTCTTTGTTTCTCCCCCTTCTTTTTGACTTTTCCACCTCCATTGCAGAATCTTGCATTACACTTCCTAATTGTGCTTTGTGAAGTTCACTAAAGAAATCCTGGCTCCAAATTGTTAAGAGATAAAATTTGATGGGGCAGGAGGCCTTTCTGAGTCTAGCAGTTATGAGTGCTGTGTTTTTCTTCCCATTACAATCTTGCTTTCTTTATGCAAACACACCCCTAACCATCAAGCTCTTCATCCTCCCTGCCATGGCCAAAGTGCCTGATTTGGCTGCATGTATTTATCTAGGGCTTTCATGTAAGGTGCCCTATTTGAGTATTGCATAGCAATGAAAACTTTGTGGCAGAGCATTTACCCATGAGAAACACATAAAAGCTCACATGAAGGAAGCATATAAAGTAATCAAGTTGATAGATTATGCCCATAGAACACAATCTTCTCTTTTATTTCCCTTCCTCTTCCAAATTTCTATCTGGTACACAATGGCATGCTTTAAATTTAGTTTTTTTCTTTCTTTTCTCCTTTAAAAGTAACCAGACAACATACTTGCCCTAGTCGCTTTCTTAAGAACTGTGACTTTTGTCTTTGTAGTTTCACTTTGCAAATTTCCTGCGATGTATTATCCCAACGTGGTGAGAAAATGATATTCAATGTGAATTCCTGTCTTTCTTGTATCTCTACCTTCCTGGCACTCTTCACAATGCACAGGATGCTAATGGAGCCTTATTTCCTAAACAAACAAACAAACAAACAAACAAACAAAATGCAGAGCTTTGTTCATCTATTCCTGTCTTTCTTGTATCTCTACCTTCCTGGCACTCTTCACAATGCACAGGAGGCTAATGGAGCCTTATTTGCTTAAAACAAGCAAACAAACAAAAAACAAAAAAACAGAGCTTTGTTAATCATATTCCTTTACCCCAAAGTTCATCGCCTTAACAATTGTAAATGGATCTTGAGTTTTCCATTTCCGACCAATTTGCATTTTTCTTGGTGGTGAGCTGGTGAACAGCTGCTGTTTTCTCCCGGAAGTGGGTGAGGGATGGTTTCTATGGAGATGGTGATGACTCTGCTCAAATGTGGTGGACACCTCCAATATCCCCACTGCATTTGTAATTTCTAGCATCCATTCCAAGTGGAGCTCCGAAGTAGTTTCATTTCCTTTGGCAATAAACTCCGTGGAATTCTGACTCCAGAACTCTTTCATTGGTCCTGGTTTGTGGCCACCAATTTGTTTCATTGACATTAAGATGTATTTATTTGTCATCGAGCTCTTACATGGTGATGTGTTACAGAAAGCAATTAAAACAGCTACAATGCCTATTATAAATAGGATACCTGGCCATAGTGCTTCAGCCAAGTGGGCATAAAACAAATGATTATTGATGAATTTTTGTCAATATAAAGAAAACTTTTAATTCCATTATGTTGCTGCCAGAATAAAAAAGAGAGAGTAAATTAGAATTAGTTTGCGAACACTGTTAACAAATTCATTACTTACAATCTGTTTTAGTCATATTGTAAGTCTTACAAAATGTTGATTTTAGATACGATCTTGCCTTTCTTCATCATGGAAAATAATTCAATGCTTTATGCAAGACAGCTGGAACCATAGAAGAAGATTGACTACTGGGAGGCCATACTTGTTGAAGCATTGGTTATTTACAGTGTGAAAAATGTTGAAGTGAAGAATAAATAAAATTAAGACCTATATTATAATCATTCATTTATTCATTAAACAAATGTTTATTGAGGACTTAGTATAATTCAAACACTGTTAGGCACTACAGACAAAATTGTGAACAAAATATAATCTTTTCTTTTTTAAAAGGTATCTTTTTTATGGAACTTAGAGTCCAATTCAGGATGTAAATATAAACTAATAAAACTTATTAATATATAATAAGCAGTATACTATCTCTGAAAAAAGTACAAGGTGATATGAAAGCATTTAACAGGAAGGCAGGATCTAGACTGAGGCTTGTGTGGCACAAAAAAAAATAAATCTAAAACTGAGTAGGAACTAATAACTGGGCAGGGTCAGGGTGATATTTTAGCAAAGTTAGCGTTTCAAGCAGTGCTTAGCAATTGCTAATATTTGGTATTCACTTAAGATATTTGAAACACACATCTAAGCAGTTAACCATGAGGCAGTTTCTATTATTATCTGCATGTATAAAAAAATGGAATGCAAAGAAATACAAGATGAGAGAGAGAGAGAGAGATGTGGCCAAGATTTGAACCCAAGTAACGTAGTAACAGAGTTCTTTGTTCAAGCAATTTGTTGATTTCATATGACTACAGAAATGAGATCTGGCCCAACCAAAAGATCTTACAATATTTGTTATTTACTACGTAGGCATAAAATGGCCTAAATGTGTTTCTGTTGGTAGACTATGTAGATATGTTGAGACTGTAGAAGGACGTGAGGGGCTGTCTCTGGAAGGCTGTGCAAAGTGCTGCTCTTGCATCATTATTTCCAGAGAGCTTAAGTTTTGCTCGCCTTCTGCCCTTACTTAATACTTGTTATAGGTAGAATAATATATTTTAGTTATGCTCCTGTATATTTAGAATATGCAAAAAGAAACATGTGCCAATTTTATTTTATTTTTTCACTAGGAAAAGATATTTTAAGTCATCAAAATCCAGGAAACACTGATTGTTTTGTTCTCCCTAGGAGCCAGGATGGTAGAATGGGATGTTGTTATTTAAATTCCAGCTCACCCACTTTCAGGTTGGTTCAGGTTGAGGGGATGGAAACCCCTATTTGATAGCACTTATATTTATACCATGTGGATGAATGAGGATACAAGATAGAAATACACTTTGGTTGTAAAACGATAGTTACTAATAATTAGTTTAAAAATTTCAATAGAAGTAAGATATCTAAATGCAGTACCTTGAGAATAATGTTATTACCTATGACATATCAACTGAACTTTCGGTTTAAAACACACTCACACACACATACAAAAAAAAAGAAACCCAGAAGGTGGGTTTATTTAGGCACATGGAGGTAGAATAATATGTACATGGATTTCATTGCGAAGAGTCATTTAGGAAAAGTAAAGTCCTCCCATCCTTTTTCTGTTCCTGTAGTTGTTTTAGGCCATTATGCCCTCTATCTGGATGTTTGCCTGAACTCCCCACTCATTTGGCTCAAGAATAGATATAGCCTAATTTGCTATTGGCCTCTTTTGGATACACTAATAGTTTAATTGTATTTTAAATTGATTTTTAATGCCCAGAGTCTCCCTAAGTGAATTTTGAAAATCTAGAAAATAAATACAGGTCTACATTATAGCAGTGAACGTTTCCCCTTTATAACACTGCTGTGTCAGAAGGCTGTTAAGAAGTCTCATCACTTAATGGTTGTAAAGTGCTGTAAGAACATTAACTACAGGGTTTAGCCTGAAAGAAGCAAATAGTGACACCTATTTTTAAACACATTATCTCCTTTTGAATATACTGGTTCAAATGTATAACTTGATATGCTTTTGTATATTAAAATATTGACAAAATAATTAAAGTTGGCATTTGGTAAGCTGCCTTACATTTTGTACAATACAGAATATTTCTACATTATAAAAATTTTAAAACCAATTTCGGTCTCACAATAACCCTGTGAAAAAGGCAAGATTCATGATATTAATTTATTTATTATTGAGGAATCAAAGTTCAAAATAGGAGAATCAGTTTTGCAAAAGATGCAGCTACAAAGTTGAAGATCTTAGTGCTCTTTACACTCTATCACAAAAAGAGTTCTATATATTTTGAAAAAAAAACATATTGTATCAGTTCTTTATAAAGATCAATATGACTACCATCAAGACTAATCTAGAAATAAACCATTAAATCTGCTAAATGTTCCAAGTCAGGGAGAACCATGTCTTTTAGAAAAGAAGTCAATACCAAACTAACTAATTATATAATTTGGGGAAGTTCTATTGTATTGGTTGTGAGTGACAGAAATCCAATTGAAGCTAATTTAATCAGAGAGAGTATTGATTGACTCCCATACTCAATAATTTCAAAGGATAGGATAGTGTTTGGTCTTGGTTGGATCCATGGGTCAAATAGGCTATTAGACTCTCTGATCCCCTTCTCTTGGTTCAGGTGTCCTCTATATTTAGATTTATTCTCAGGCTGCTGGTCTCTGTGTGGAAGCAAAGGTAACTACTGGCAGAACCAAGGCTTTCATTGTCTTCTCAGTTTGACATCTCAGAAGAAAGTAGTACCCTTTTCACAGGACTTTGAAAAAGAATGTTTGGATCATATGATCATCAGTGAATGAATCATGAAGGTCAGGAAGATAGAGATCTCCATCTCTAACTGGGCAGGTTTGGGACATGTAACAATCCCAGGGGCAGGATGTTGTGGGTTTACCCCCACATGGTATAAATGGGATTACCAAAGATTGACTCAATCAAAGCTGCTCTGTTTTATCAATTTTATTTTTTGAAACTTTGGATTTTGTTTTTAAAAAAGAAAGGATTCAATGTCTTCAGAAGGCTTGTAAACTACTGAATTATTACAATGTTGATTAAAACTAGTAAGATTTAATATTTTGGCTCTATAATTGAAGATATTTAGGACAGGAAGTTGGAGGACCTGGGCTTTACTTTTGGCTTTCCCATTTACTAATCATGAGCTTCTGCTCAAAAACAAGAGCCTCAGTTTCTTTGCCAGACAAATGCCAAGAAAATAAAACCTGCTAGAATCCAATGAAGCAGTCCATGTAGAAATGTTTTATAAAGGTTAGTTACTGCTGTTCCTGCAGTTATTTATTTTATTTCTTTAGACTGCCTATCAGTCCAAGTCCTGAAATAGATCAAAATAGCATAACCCAAAGGAGTAACTTAAGATAACTATTAATAAAGTAGAAACACCCCGAGACTAGCAAACATGGGAAACCATTACCTTCCCCATACCTGACATGGTAAATAAAAAGAAGAATTTCAGAGCACAGTAAGAACTAGAGCTATGTGAAGGGCTGCCAGATAGAATCTGTGGTTTTATGTAGAGTAACATAACCATTGACAAAATATAACTCAACAAAGATAAAGAATCAAGACCCTAACCTCTCTCTCTCTACTACTTCACTTCGGTTTCCTGATGGTGCTCCACTGGAATCTAGAGGGCCAGGAACTCTGGTGACACATTCCTTTGAGGATCAGCTTCCTGGGTCTTTGAGCTGGACAGTTAAGGGTGGAGAGAGGGTCCGGATGGAGAAATCAAAAATCGTTGGTAGGACTCTCCTTTCAGCTTAATTGGCTTTATATTATTTAAGAACATCAATTGCTTTAGTATTTCATGTAGTTTACGTTTTATTTCATTAGAATTTACTGATGGTTAAAAATAACTTAAATTTGGGCTCAATAGGAAATGTTACTTATGTTAAAACTTCTCTTATTTTGTGACTATATATATGAACTTAAGAAGTGCCCTAAGTATCCTTCAATGTCATATGAAATTCCATCTTAGGTGGTTAGGAGCATCTCTCTCTTTGCTTATAAAAGCAATGCAGGGAAGGCTGTGTCATTTTCTATAGCAATATTATTTTCAGTTGCAAGTTAAATTAGTATTTCAAATAAGAATGTAATTTAGGTTTAATGAAGAAGTTATTATATATTAATTAAATATCAACTGATTATTATGAACATCTATTGGGGCATAACAACCTTTTTATTAAGATGAATATCTCTTAAACAATCAAAGCTTAATAAATATGTTACTACTAATTAGTTTTAAACTAACATTCAATAAAAAGAATACATCTAAAGGTGCTACTCTGAGTATAATGTGGCTATTACCTATTAAATATCAATAGATTATTGAGAAAATGGTTATTGAGTTTCAACTCATAGATCTTAATAAACTGCTAGTTGCACCTAAACAAACCTCCATAAGTCAGCTAGTATTTAATTAGCAGTATTTATAGCATAGCATTTATATTAGCATATTTATAATCAAATAAATAATATAATAACTCTTTTATTAAATGTAAATTAAATCCTTGCCAGAGGCTTTTAAAGAGTAGTGAAACTACATTGGCTATGTGTTCTTTTAATATTTAATTCATTACATGATTTTTAAACTTTACTAACATATTAAAAATACATTAATATTCTATATGTATTCTAGGGATATTATGAAATTGTACATAATCTGTTTAGGATTAAAAATATTTTAGCTAAATTAGATGAGGTAATTCTCTAGGCCTTTTACTTTGGTCCAATATAACTAGGCACAGAGATGAAATGTGAGTAAAATATGTCATTCTAATTGGCTGCACTTATTGTTGCTAAAGGCATTTAACCAACATGAGTAGTGGGCAGGGCTAGCACGCCACACGTGCGGGGGTCCTGTAAGCAGGAGTCTGTGTGCTAAGTTGCACCCACACTGAGCAGGCCCTGCATACAGTCAGTTACATGTTCATAAAACTAGCACTGCTCTTCACTCCACAGATGAATCAGCACTTGTCTTGCGCAGTTAAAATTGAAGCCTAATTTCCCCTCAATATTGAGGAGTAAAATTCAAACCAATTTTACTTCAATATTGAAATGTCATAATGGCTTCTTTTTCATACAAAGCAGCCAAGATGCTAAGAGAACATTTGAGCTGGGCTCACCTCTTCTAAGGAGTCTGTTGAACTCTTCCCCGACTGGGGCTCCGGGTGGAGCGCTGTTTTCAGGAAAACTGAGCATTCCATATTCTCTTAGGAAAAAAAGTCTGTGGCTCTGCAGACATTTGTTTCAACACCAACGCTAGGAAATAATTTGGAGAGGAGCTAACAATGTGGTATTGACTAGTGGAAATGTCTTTCTATTGGCCAAAAAAATCAAGGAAAAGCTGCAAAAAAGTGGGTTCAGCGTATGAAGAATTCCATGTTCTGTTTAGTGGCAGTAAAACTCTCACCTGCCAGTTCTTTTTGTCCTTAGGTAACTGTAAAGTGAAGTAAATGGAGATAATGATGATGATGATGATGATGATGATGATGATGATCACAGGGGTTCACATTTACAGAGCGCTAGACAGACATTTTGGCTGTTAGGCAACATTCTTACTGTCTTTTGTGGATTATCTTACTCAATAACTGTGTCTCCTTTCCTATTAAGAATATCTTTCTCTTTCCTTCAGTGCTGCTTTCCTCCATGGTCAAGGGCCATCACGTGATCCTTTGCAAATACCATGCCTTTCCCAATTTCGTGTCTAAGTCATTTGACAAGGACAAGGTACAGAAGGGGGCAGAAGGATGGGTTAGAAAGAGCTCTGGTCCGGAAATCTGGTGTCTTGATTTCTACTCTCACCTCGGTAGCTAACTAGCTGTGCAACTCACCAGTTTTTCATATGTGAAATAAGGAATTTAGATCTGCAGTTTGAGCCTTATGGAAAACAGTGGTTCAATTGACCACAGTTATTGCTAGAATTTGGAACATGAAATGCCTTTAGAAATGTTAGTCTATTAATATATTTTTATTGTTCTGATGGAAGCAGGTTCTATAGAGTCTTTATTTTTCTGTAACATTTAAAGTTATCCTTTATGCATGTCCTCAAAGGAGAAGTAAAGATGATTATTATTGAATCAGTTCACTGCCTCTCAGAGGAATTTAATTGCTTTCCATTCCATGGATATTGAAGGGAAAACTATTAGGATAACAAAGGCTCAGCATTTTGAAGGAGGCTGAAATAAAGCAGTCACGTTATTCTACTTTTATATATCATATTTCTCTCTGTTGTACTGATAGAATCTGTTAAAATTTAGCTCATGCAGAAGTAGGGATTTTGAGTCTTTGGACCAGCATTACAGATATTAAGTTTTTCTCTTCACTTTGTCTCTGTTAATGATATGCTGAAACAGGGTTCTTTAAAAAGGTTGGTGACCAAGGATGTTTTCCTAGGTAGTTAAAGCACTTGGAGCAAGTTTCTCCATGTCAGGACTGGCTTGATCATGTAGAGGCCAGACAACTCCGTGAACAGAAACCCATGAGATTTTTATTATCCTGAAACGGGAAGTTTCAGTTACATGCTACATAGCTAAGGATTAGGGAGAAAGAGCCAGTTGAGATGGGGGTCTTACTGGGTAACAGCGAAAGCAGGCTGAATTCTAAGTTTCTACTTGAAATTTGGTGTTTGCATTTCTATTTCTTTCTATAGCTCTCTTAGATAACTTCTCTAAGGGACTTTTTCAATAGCCCTGTACATTGGATTATGGCTTCATCTAGCAGTACACAAATAACGCTATCAATTTAGATATCTTATTCAGGAGTTAGATTAGTGATCTATACATACATTAATTATATGAGTGTTTCTCTTCAGCTGCTTCTCTTTCTAGTACTGATTAGGTATGGTTCTTCAAAATTACAAGTGATAGAGTGAGCTGATTTTGCAATTTATATCCCTTCTTATATAGCATGGTGCTTTCTCTAAATTTAAGATAAATTTTATCAGAGCCATTGAACAACAACAATAAAAAAAAATCACCCAAGCTGTAATTTAATTTTAAAAACACATATGCTAATGTAATGTCTCTGTAGCTGCTATTTCAGTTCCCCAAAGCATCTAAAATTAACCTGTTTAAAGAAATGCTCAGTTTGGGTCTATTTGTAGCTATAGTGGTTTAATTGTGTATGCAATTTTTGCATATGGGATTTGGCAGTGTGAGCATTTGTTTTGTGGATTGAATGGAATCTGCTGGAATCATCTTGGAAGTAGAACATAAAAATAGGTGGAAAAATTACCCACTCATCTATCTCCCAAGGAAAATAAGACATTGCATTTTTGTAGAGGTCAGTCAACATCTACACACTCATTTCAAGTGAAAAGCTCTGCTTGATATCAACAACTCATATTGTCTGTATCCCAAACATATGATATTAAATGATGTGATCGAACAGCTTGTCTGACAAAAAAAAAAAACATATTAACATCTCTCTAAGTGGTGAAGATGAACCTATGTTGAAAACACATTTAGAAATCAACTCACAATATTGAGGTTATTCCAATGTAGTTGAGTATAGGAAATAGATAAAGAGAGACTTGAGGAAGGGAGACAGGAAAGCTCTTGGAGTGATTGAGAAGGAAATGAAAATACCCAAAGTAAGGTACAGTCTTGTGTTGCATGACTTTGACTTCATCACAAAGGCCTTTTCTTAAAACTATTACCTCTAGATTTTCTTATTTTTCCTAACATGTCCTTTTTCTAGAAGTGTGTATTTTTTTCCCTTTTATCCACAGCTTTTATCTTCTGAGGCTATCAATTATTCTACCCTCCCCCCCCCCTTTTTTTCTGAAGTGAAAACTCATTTTGATTAGCCTCTCTTAACCCATTCTGATCTTGTCTCTTCTGTTTGTTTTGCCATAATTTAATTATTCTTGCCCATGTCCACTTGGATTATGAATACTTTTCTCCATCTGCTATAAGCCAGCCCTTTTGTTCTACATCTATGAATCATTCACACACAAGGTTGAGAAGAGATTTATAAGATCTTAATGCAATAATTCAAAAGATGTGCTGCTACCAGATATCTGATGTTCAGGGGAATAACAAACAAGTTCACCTCATTATAAAATGAAACAAGATAAATGTAGGTTTAGCCTTGACTTTAAACCCTTTGTTTTATTGTCACCTTCACAATTATCTTAAGGTTAGTTTAATGGGCACTGGGGTTTCGAGAGAGCATTCAGGTGTCTTATATTTACATCATTTTAAAAATTTTAATTATACAACAATTCTAAACATATAGCTTTATTCTGCAGACATAAACGGGGTCAGACCCATTCTCAATCCTTCTTTGCTATTTTTTTCCAAATACTTTTCAGCTGGATCTACTGAACTGGAATCCACTGACTGAAGAAGGCAGAATATAAACTATGCAATATCCCTCATGTAGTGGGGCTTAGAATTCAGCCATTCATCCAGACAGATCAAGGATCAGGCGACCCTTGCAAGGATCCCATTCCATTCCCATTTTTCATGTTGCATCCCTATAAATGATCATTTATGAGTTCTTCACTTTATCCATACCACTTGCCACTCTTAGCCTAAATCACCATCTCTCACTTAAACTATTGTTGCATTATATATATATATATATATATATATATATATATATATATGTGTGTGTGTGTGTGTGTGTGTGTGTGTGTGTGTGTGTGTGTGTGTATGTGTGTGTGTGTGTATTCTTATTTGCTTATTGTCTAATCAAATAGTCCCATGTTAGCTTTGAGATTTCCAGGACCTGTTCTGTCATTGTTTGCCACTATATCTTTAATGCCTAGAACAAATGAATGATTTGTGTTAGATACACATAAATATTAGATGAATTCAACAGAAATTTGTTGAGGTTCTCTTTTCAAAGCTCATTTAAAAATATTATATACAACCTCCTAAATTTCATCTTGTACCACTTCAGACTTCTAAACTGTTATTCTCTATTTTCTAGACTTTCACTTCCTCAAATGTTGAAGCTGTGTCTTCTATCTTTGCCATCTTCTTTGCTCTTCTCTTTTCCAGTAACATTCTTTTTTGTCTTCCTTCCAGCTTCTGTTTGTAAACTTTTAACCATCCTTCAGTTTTTAAGCATAGGGCTAACTTTTCACATCCTATTACTGAGGTAGACATCTCTCTGTATTGTTATGTTTAGTACTTATTTCTCTCTCTCTCACTTCAGAGTAAGTTCCTGGAGAATAGAGACCACATCTTATTCACTAGTAGATTCTTAAGACCAAGTAGTTGCTCAATAAATATCCACATGAGGCTGAATAAACGTTCTCAGTTTCACCTCCATATCATCTATCATGATGGCCCCAGTGCATTGAGCCAAGTTTTGTCTTGAACCTTGCTTCTAGGTTTTGGGCTGCTCTCCCTCTTACTGACCTGTCTTCCTTATGTGGACTAAAGTTTTATTCCACACCCTGAGGGCAGATCTTTAGGATAAGGAAAGCTTGACTTTGCCCTCAATCTACTCAATCAGAAATCCCTGTGGTTCTTTTTGGAATTGTACCTTAAACTAATATGAATTATTTTTCCACAGCAAATATTGTGGCTGGAATTCAACCAGCACTTGTTTATGTCTCAGGTAAAAACACACAGAGCAGAGAGGAATCTTTCTCAGAGAACACAATAGTTCTCCAACAGGGCTGTGCATTTGAATCAACTGGGAAGTGTTTGACATGTACAAATTCTATCTATACCAAAGACCCAGTGATTGGAATTAGGGCTCAGGAATTTAGACTTTTAAAAATGTCCCTGATGAGTTTGATATACAACTAAGTTTGGAAGCCACTCATCTTCTTTTTTTTCTTTTTTAATTTTCTACCTGAATGACCACTCCTATGAATCCTGAACTACAACAAAATTAATTATATTTCTCATGATTTAAAGAATGGAAAGAATAAAACGGGATTTAATTTTTCTTGATAAAGAGAGACAAAGGTATATATAAGAAAACATTAAATCAAGAAGGCCTAGGAAATGAACCAAAAGTTGAACATTAAGGGATAAGAACACCTTCTATTTAAAATAAATTTTAAAAAATCAAAGTTTTCAGTGGCTTCCTTGTTTCACCTCTTTTGTTTATTCATTTATTAACAATTATTTATTGAGTGAATACTACTAACCAAGCACTATTGTAGCTGTTAAAAATAAAAAAATAAGCAAAAAGTGAAAAAGTTCCTACTTGTACAGAGCTGACTTTTTTTGTGAAGGTAAGAGACCAATAAATAAATAAACACAGGAAGGATAAGCTTTCCTTGAAATATTAAGCTTAATGAAGAAGAATAAGGAAAGGCAAAGGCATAGCGTCGTGGTGTTTTATCTGGGGTAATAAGGGAAGAAAGCGTCTCTAAGACGGTGGCTTTTGAGCAGAGAGACCGAATGAGGTGAAGAAGAGAGAAGAGAGTCACAGTAGAGAAATCTCCGAGGAGCTTAGGCAGCGGTGTGCCTTCATGGAACAGCAATCTTAGGTGAGTTATTTATCATTTCTGAGCTTTAATTTTCTCATTTGTCAAACGGGAGTGATAATTTTCTTTGCCAATCTTCAAGACGAATGCTGCGTGTATTGAATTCAGTAATGGACATAAAAATACTTTGTCAAATCAAAAGCAATGTACAAAGGAAAATCATCAAGTACAGGAGCAGGAAAAAGTTGGTTTACAGTCATGAGTATATGAAACACATATTATTACTTATTAATTATCGTGTATTTTTCATGAACAACTGTAAGCCTACTCTTGCCCACCCCAGTATTGTTACTCTGATGCTGATCCATGATGCCTTCACCCAGTTAGAAAGCACAAATTTAGATACACTAAAGAGCTGAAAGAAACCTTACCTGCTCTAGGCTTTGAAGTTAGAGTGGCATTATTAACCCATTTTTCAGATCATACAATTTCATCCCAGAGAGAGTAAGTGACTCACCCAAGGTGACACTGCTAGTTAGGACAGGAAGGGGTCTGAAAACTTAGTTTCATGCTTTCTAAGACAGTGCGCTTTCTGCTAGATCCTTTATCGATATCATTTTATTCAGTAACCTTGATTTTCTGAGTGTTTTCTAATGTGTTTAAACATCAAACTGGTCAAGAAAATGCAGTTCAGTCTTTCCACAGGCACTATTCAAGACCCAGAAGGGGAGACAGAGAGACTTCTGATACCATTGTTAAGGTTATAAACATCTCTCTGTCCCAATTAGCCCTGGGGCTGCAATACTTGACGTCAGAGAAGGGTTTCTGCAGCTGGGCCTGGGCCTTCCACCGCTGTGAAGTGACATATATTACCATCCGATATGGACTGGCCAACATTAAAAAGTTCCTAGGTGTAGAGATATTGAGACGTTTTACTGAGAAATGGAGTTCAGAAATTGCGCGGTGCCGTCCTGCCTCGGCCCCTCCCAGAGAAACAGATAGACCTGCGTGAGTCCGAGGAAGCTGCAGTTAAAGCGAACTCCGCGGGTCTGGACCCGGCCGAGCTGACTGAGTGATTTCCAGCGGGGATAGAAGTTGGCATTGAAATCCCTGCAGGGAAAGGTCCTAGAGGGCAGATAGCACGTTGGTGTACCCTGCACAGAGCTTCGTTGAACAAATCACATAGAAAGGGTAGCATAATAATGAAATCTCTTCGTGCAAGAACTGGTCAATTTGGAAAGCTGTCTTAACTCATTGTGACCACTTTGGGACCTTTGAGTAAATTATTGCCTCGCTGGGAGAAGCTGGCTCATTAGGCTGCCACATATACTGCAATGATAGCTTTTTATTTCCATTCCCAGGAATGTTTGATAGATATTAATGGATACTATTAAAGACTGGAGGTAGGAAGGATGTCTATTAGAAAGATAGCCTTTTTTAATTTTATTTTTTCATTTCTCCTGGACGTGTTTTCCATCACTGAAATGTGCAGAAGGAACAAACATATTGAATACCTACTATGTGCTGGCCATTTTGAATAGAGTTTTCTCACTAAATGCTAATAATTTTTTTCTTTTTTATTAAACTAGGGGGTTAACAATCTGTATTAGGGTTCTTCAGAGAAACAGAACCAAATATATATGTGTGTGTGTGTGTGTGTGTGTGTAAATTCTATAATATATTTACATGAAAGACATTTATGATATGGAAAAGGCTTATGTAATTATGGAGCTAAGTCCCAAGATCTGTAGGTGGCATACTGAAGTCCTATGAGCTAGGTATAAGTTCCAGTCTAAAAGCCAATAGGCTTGACATATTATTGACCAGCAATCCCATATCACTGGCTATTTTTTCATAATTGAATATGAAAATACAATCTAAATAAACTTCAATATACATTAGGTATACATAATGTGTTGAAATGGAACTTTGTACATCTCTTCTATATAACTTTTAATAACACTTTTCATAAGATAAACTTTATAGCATTCACCTATGTGCAATGGTACACAACCATTATTTTATTTTCCAATAATATTTCAGCAGTAGACATGCTGTTACAGCAATTATCCTGGTAAACACGATGCCAAGAATAAAGAAGCAGCTCTAAGTTGGAGACTATAGTTTCTTGTAGCTTTTTGCCTTCACCGGAATAGATTTCGAAATTCAAATGTAGCCAGTCTTGCTTTCACAAAGCATTCTCACTAAAATTCCATATTTTGTTATCTTTGCCAGATTATATGTTCTGAAACTGATACATCCTCTATATGGTATCATTGCTTCATCTAGGGATAACTCCTGTTTAGGTCTATACAAAGATTGAAGTTTTGGAATAAAGTAATCCAAAAGAGGCCTAATTTTGTAAAGCCTGTTTTCATTAGATGTAGCTTGTGAATTATCACTAAGATGAAAAAACATAAGGATTTGCTTGAACCTCATTCTGGTCATAGTTTTAAGAAATATGGGCACTTCAAGCAAAGGGTCCTTTGACCAGTAATCTCTGCAATGTGATTTTTCTGTTTGCCCCATCAATATCCATAAACCAAGAGACTTCTTCATATTACTAGTGGTAACTTCCACCCATGGTAAAATTTTAGCAGATATTTCATAAAGTTTTTCCATTTGGCAGTGGCATAAATTGGTTTGAGAAGATATTAAATTAAAAAAAATTATTATCAAAAAGTAAATCCATCACTTTGCAGATACTCTGTAGATCACTAAGTTCAACAGTTACACCAGGAACATTTGTATAATCTCCCAAGGTTGGTGTAATGTCATTTTTTGCCCACCCTTCTTCAAAATCACTTTCACTGTCAGATTCTATCACATTTCTTCTTTGCCATTTTGGTGGTCTAATATCACATTCATAACTATATTCTGACAGACTACCATCTTCCATGTCACAGCTATATACTTCAATGTCACTCGGACAATCAGAAGAAGTGTCTTCATATAATTTATTGAAAAATTCTTCACTATAGCAATATGCCATATTTGAAATTTTTGCAATACTAAAATTGTGATAAACCTGGAATATCTAGAAAAAATATTTTTTATAATAAAGTAAACAAACATAATTAAGAAAACTTTTACAAAATCCTGTATTACTCTCAGTTTTAAGAATTATAAAAGCTAACTCAGGTGCAAACACAGTTAACTCATTATCAGGCAACAACATTTGGGCTTGAACATATGAGTTTTTCTGAGACTGGTCAACAGTGGGTTAAGACTCGAGAAAAGCTGATGTTCAGTTATAGCACAAAGGCCAGAAAAGACCAATGTCTCAACTCAACAGTCAGGATGGAGGACTTCCTTCATACTCAGCCTTTTTATTCTATCTAGGTCTTCAACTGACTGAATGGGCCCCACCCACTTTAGGTTGGTTGGGGGTGGAGGTCAGCCTTCTTTATTCAAGACTACCCACTCAAATGTTAATCTCATGCAGAAACACCCTCACAGACACATCCACAATAATATTTACCCAAAGGTCTGAACACCCTGTGGCCCAATCAAGCTGACATAAAATTAACCATCATAGATGCAGAGGGGAAAGGAACTTACTAAAAGTTACAGAAATATGAGTAAACATGTTTCTTATCACTTCCTAAATTGTCCCTCTGCATGGAACAGTATATAGGTGGGGCAAAAGTAGGTTTACGGTTGTGAGTGAAAAATAACATTCAATATAATTAATAAATAATAATATAAGAATAAATTCTGTTTATCACAACCGTAAACCTACTTTTGCCCCACCCTGTATACTTTAATAATGTAATTTTTGTCTTTAAGAGACTTCAAGAACTACCCTGCACCTTCATTTCTCACTATTCTTCAACATTCAAATTCATATTCATTTAAGCTCATGTCATTGTCAATTATGTATTTACAACCAGCTGAATAGACAGGACTCATACTGCTCTAACATACCATGGCAATCTGTACCCTGCTTTTGGATCTGTCATCCTTCACTCATTACTTGAACTTTTTTAAAGCACCTACCAAATGTTGAAACTGCCAAATATTGATAACATCGCAGGGGTTCCCAACCTTCAGGCTGCAGACTGGACTGGTACCAGCGGGGCCCGTTAGAAACTGGGCCACCCAGCAGGCGGTGAGCTTGAACGTAATGTGCTTGAATCATCCTGAAACACCCACCCTCACCTCAGTCCCTGGAAAAAGTGTCCTCTACGAAGCCAGTCTTTGGTGCCAGAGAGGTTGGGGACCGCTGACATAGAGTAATAATAACAAAACAATAATTCTCCTTGAATTTCTCTAGGGTGAGTGGGTCATCCTTTTCTTCTTGAAACCATGGTAAATACATCATGGAATCCATAAGTCAATTTTCTCAGGAATATACCATTATTACCTCCTTTTACAAGTGAGGCAAGCAGGTGGGCAGAACAATCTGCTGAGGAGCACACATCTTCTCAGTAGAATAGTTGGAACTGGAACCCTGGTGGTCTAGACTTTTGTTTTTGTTTTTAATTAAATTTATTGGAGTCACATTGGCTAGTAAAATTATATAGGTTTCAAGTGCATAGTTCTATAATACAGTATTCCTTCACTTATTGTGGGTATTATGTTCCAGGCGCCCCCGCGAAGTGGGAACCTTACATTTATTCTACACTCTTAAACCTACGTAACTTTAACAACATCCATCTACAGTACTGCAAAATCCTGCAATATAGCAAGAAATCCACAATAAATATTTAACTATAATATGTTTAAAAACCCCACGATACAGTGAAGCCATGACAAGTGAACCACGATATAGAGAGGGACTACTGTATATCATCTGTATATTGTATTGTGTGTTCGCCACCCAATGTTGTCTCCTCCTGTCACCATTTATCCCCCTTTCCCCTCTTCTGTCTTCCCTTGGTAATCATCATGTAGTCATTTGTGTCCAATAGGTATTTTGTTTTTTGCTTGATCCCATCACCATTTTTTCCCAGCCCACCAACACCCCTCCCTTCAATACAGACTCATAGATACAGACAACAGGCAGACAACAGTCTAGCTTCTGAGTTCCTGCTCTTAATCACCACATTATAGCACCTTAATGAATAACACTTATTCTGGATAAACAGTTTATCAAAAATAAGAGCTTAGTTCAAATTCCCGCTTTCTCTAAAGCCTTCCCATTTTTTTAAACCCCTGTTGTTTAGTGATCCCTACCCCTTAAAATGTATTGAGGATCATCCCTAAATCTTGAGCTTATATAGCTGTTCAGTAGCCACAGAAGGAGCTTATTGTCACAGAAGGAGACCACCGGTTCCTTCTTTTACCCTCATGCAGTGGTTCAGTCCTGGGAACTATTCTTAGCAGTTGCTAATTGATTCAGAGGCTCACTTACACTCTGTAAACAACTCAACAAGGAATATATTCTTGATTCTCTCAGAAACAGGGAAGGAAGTAGGCTGCTAAAGCTGAGTGGCAAAAATCATAGGTCTGGGAGCAATTAATCTTGGATGAGTCACTTAAATTTTCTGTTAGTTATTTCCATGAGGGCAATGACCACTTCTGTCTCTCCTGCAGCTGCTATGGCCCTTGGCATCTATGAGATATTTGAAAAATAAATGACAATTGGGTGAATAAATGTATATTTAAAAAATAAAATTACTTTTTAGAAGTGTTTTAGACTTACAGAAAAATCGTGAAAATAATACAAAGAGTTCCCACCCATATACCCCATACTCAGTTTCTTTTTTTATTAATCTTCCATTAGCATGGTACATTGATTACAATTAATGAATGAATACAATATTAGTTCATTATTATTATGAACTAAAGTCCATACTTTATTCAAATTTCCTTTGTTTTTACCTGATGGCTTCAATGTGCCTTTCCTGGACATCATGTTCCATTTGGTTGCCATGTCTCAGACTTTGCTTGCCCCTATGACACGGACACTGTTGAATAGTACATGGCTTTTATGGAGGCAGCCGTCCGTCTCGAGAGACGATGGTGTAGCTTCTTAAGAGTCTTATCTGCACCGCCGAGAATGGCTGTGCAGTCCGACTCGGGAGTGACACGGTATCTGTCTCCTCCCGTGTTGAATCGACATCTTGCGATGACGCTGAAGCTACAGAGCCTGGGCAGGGTGATATGGAGGGTCTGCTGTTGCCCATGCAGCAGACCCCCCCCTCTCTTCACAGCTGAAGGGTCCAAGGGAAAGACGGAGTCAATACAGCTTGGCTTCAGGTGCGCCGCAGGAGTTGCCGGTGTTGACTACAACGTCAAACCGCCTTAGGGACTCCGGCTCCGGATTTTCTGTCGGGGTTTACTCCCTTAGCCTTTCCCCTGAAGAGGTATGCCACAAGGCAGCGGAGGTTTTTTGGAGTCAGAGTTTTCCTTCTCTGATGTGCCCTGACTGGAAGATCGAACCAGCGACACTTAGCTCGCAGGCCGACGCTCAATCCACTGAGCCAAACCAGCCAGGGCTATGGCTTTTATAGCATTCCTCCTATTGGGACTTGCCTGACACTTTCCTCATAATTACGTCAGGCTTGCGGGTATTTTGATCACATTATATAAAAGGTATGTACTGTCAACATAACTTATCATTGTTGCTACTGAACTTGATCACTGTTGGTGAGATAATGTTTGTCAGATTTCTTCATTGTAATGGTTTCTTCCTTTCCATACTGTGCAAGAAAGTCACTATTCTCAGCCCACATTTAAAGAATGGAAGTTATACTTCACCTCCCTGAGGCTGGAATATTTGTGTAAATTATTTGAAATTCTCTGCATCAGAGAGTTGCCTCTTTTTTCCCCATTATTCAATTATTTATTTATTCTTATTAACACGGACTTATGGATATTTATTTTATATTTTGTGTTATAATTTAATACTACTTTATTATTATTTTTTGCTCAAACTGTTTCAGCTTTGACCCTTGGAAGATCTCTGGGGTGGCCCCTGTGTTCCTTGACATATTCCCATCATTGTGATTTGGTTTTTTTCCCCAGAATTTCCTTACTTTCTGCACTATAAGATGTATGAGGCTCATCTTGTATATCTCCTGTCTCAGTCTTAGAATCCACTATTTCTCCAAGGAGCCCTGGTTCCTTTTATTGAAAATGGTATTAGAAACCAAGGTTTGGGCATGAAGTATACTCAATAAGTGTATCTTTAAAGAGGGAAAAGAAATAGAAAATGTTCCCCAAACAAGGGCTTTATGCCACTAAAAATGCCAACATGACTCTAAGGTTCTGTCCACTGGATGACATGAACAAGATGTTCATACTTTTACAACTTCTTTCTTTCATTTTTAATGTACGTATATTTTTTGTTTTAATTCAGTTTGTTGGGGTGATATTAATAAAATTATATAGGTTTCAAGTGTACAATTCTTTGATCAGTCATCTGTATATTGCATCGTGTGTCTACCACCCAAAGTCAAATCTGTCATCATATATTTGACCCTCTTTACCCTTTACCACCTCCCTTCCCCTCTGGTAACCACCACACTGTTGTCTCTTTCTAGGAGTTTTTGTTTGTTTTGTTTGTTTGCTGTTTTCAGTATCGTTCTTGGCTTTTTCTAACATTTCACTTAGCATGAGATTCTCAAAATCCATCTATGTTGTTGCAAATTACAGTATTGCATCTTTTTATGGCTGTGTAGTATTCCATGGCATACATGTACCATATTTTCTTTATTCAATCATCTACTGAAGGATGTTTTATTTTTTTCTATGTCTTGACTATTGTGAATAATGCTGCGATGAACATAAGAGTGCACATTTCTTTGTGAATAAGTGTTTTCAAATTTTTCTTATAGATACCTAGAGCAGGTATTGCTGGGTCATATGGTAACTCTATTCTTAACTTTTTGAAGAGCGTCACTGCTGTTTTCCACAGTGGCTGTACCAGTTTAAACTCCCACAACAGTGACTTAGGGCTCCTTTTACTCCACGGCCTCTCCAACATTTTTTTTATTACTTCTCTTATTGATAATAGCCATTCTAACAGGTATGAGGTGGCATCTCAATGTAGTTTTGATTTGCATTTCCCTAAGAGCTAGTGAAGTTGAGCATCTCTTCATATATCTGTTGGCTATTAATTTTCAACAAAGGAGCCAGAAACATAAAATGAAGAAAAGAAATCCTCTTCAATAAGCGGTGCTGGGAAAATTAGAAAGCCACATGCAAATGAAAATAGACTACTGTTTTTCCCCACATACAAAAACTAACTCAAAGAGGATCAAATACCTAAATATAAGACACGCAACAGTAAATTACACAGACAAAAACATAGGTACTACACTTGTGGACCTTAGTATATATTAAAGAGGATTTTATGACTCTAACCCCAATGGACAGGGAAGTAAAGACAAAGATAAATTAATGGAACGCTATCAAATTAAAAAGCTTCTGCACAGCAAAGAAACTGCCAACAAAACAAAAAGGCAACAACAAGACATTAATAACCAAAATATATAAAGAACTCATTGAACTCAACACCAAATAAATAAACACTCCAATTAAAAAATGGACAGTGGACCTGAAATAGATACTCCTTCCAAAAAGGCATACAGATGGCCTACAATTTATTCCTAATCCTTCTGGTTCAAGAAGAAAAATTTAGCTAGACCCTGATCATCTCATTCTTAAAAATCTATTTTTCTAACGAAGTGAGTGAGCCTCAGGCACTGAGCTTGAGGTAAACAAAAACATATAGCTAGAGTCTCAACATTGTTTTGTTTTTGTTGTGTTCATTTATATTATCATCTTCAATTTTTGGCAAATTCAACTAGTTTTCAACTTATAGTAGCAGTATAAATGTATACTTTTCTCTTAAAGTATATTAAGTAAAAAATAGAAATAAATTTACAGAAAAAAAAAAAAAAAACAACCAGCACGTCAGTGGTTGGTACAATGTAGAAAAAGCAGAGTGTCAATGATTGAGTTTGGAAATAATTGGAAGGCACAACCTTCAAAATCTCTTGCAGCTCTAGAATTTACTATTCTACATCATATCTATTATCTTACACTCAGAACTGTGTGCAATATTTGGTAGTGAAAATATTTTGCAATCTGAAGCACAGGAGAGAACATAATTGAGAAAGCTCAGATCTACAGTCATTTTCCTGTTCTTCTTCTCAGCTTCAGAACAGATCTAACAGCTGGGCATTGGCAGAGGGTCGGGTGTAGAATGCTAGGTGGTGCCTTGAGAGAACCATGGCATTGAGACCAGAGAACTTCCAACCAAGGGGAATATTGATTCTAACAGCATCAATGGATATCCTCAAAATGTTCGTGAAAAATGAAAATATAAAGCAAATAATCCTGACAAGCATATTGTCTAATTAAGATGAATGGGATATGTTCCTCATGCATTTTTAATTTGTTAAATAAACAGCATATTAATAAGGCTTAATTATATCACTGCATACTTAAAGTGACTTTCTAAAATAAAGTTTATTTTGATTTAACATACGCTTTTTTGGTATGTTTTTATAGCACTTTTATAAGCATCACACACAAATAACATCTTGAAATAAACTGCCTGGATGTGATCACCATCTTGATCAAATTTTTGTCTTTTAATTTCTTGGATAATTCAGAATTTATAAAGTAATTTCCCATTTTTGAAATGCTTTTCCAGTTGTTATGCATGAGCATTGCAGAAATGAGCCTTTTATCTTTTGTAGTTTTTTTTAATGATAACACATTTAGGTGGTCAGCATATCCTGCCGATACTATCTCCGAATTGGCTCTTCAATTGGCCCCCCTCTACCCCTTACGTATTTGGAGGGTGACTGCAGGTTATTTGACCCTCTTCCCCTCAAGAGGTAAGGCTTATTTTTTTCTCCCTTTGAATAGAGGTTGGCTTGCAACTTTTTTAACCAATAAAGTGCAATGAACACATGACCTTCAGAGTACTGACAGCTTCCACCTTGGTATCCTGCAGCCCCCAAAACACTAATAAGTCTGCTGGAGAAACCATAAGAAGCTCTTGAGACTACAGAGAGAGGAAGAGGAGCCCAGCTGAAGTTCACTAGTGGCCATTTCTGTCAAAGATCCTGGCCAGTGAACAAAGCCACCTCGTATACCCCAAACAAACCCTGTTCAACTACCTGAGATTCATAGGCATAACACATGATTGTTGCTATTTTAAGCCACTATTTCAGGGGATGAGTTATGCAATAGATACTCAGGATGATAGAGTATAATTTTTCCAAATGTTGGTATAGCTTCCGCCCCATCAAGGTTAGATTGTGCCCCTTGATCTGTGGTACTGCTTCCTTTGCAGGAATTAGGCCCTGGCTGGTGTGGCTCAGTGGACTGAGCAGTGGCCTGCGAACTTTTGTGGGAATTATACTTCCTCATCTCAGTGACATTCAAGCCAGCCACATGATTTTTTTTTGTTGAGTAAAATATGCACAGAAATGACAAGCCAATGTGGAGTCAAATTTCTGATGGGCCATCACGTGGTTCTATCCTCTTCCTTTCCTCTCTACCAAGACAACAGAAATGTCTCAAATGAAGGGTATTGATTTAGCCTGGCTGCCTCAATGAGGAGGACACGGGACAGAGCTGCAGTTGGTCCACAAAAAATCCCTTCATTGTTGGAAGTCATTGAGATTTTATGGTCCTCTGTGGAGTCACGGGAGTAAGCATTCTAAAAAAATAAATTCTATGATGTCATTCACCTACTTAAAAGACACCATTGACCATGGGTTTCTCACAATTTTTTTCAGGCTTAACTTTTCAGTCTTACCATGTATATACCCCACAACACAGCAGGGCTTGTGAGTTTTCACCCTCAGACACGTAGGCCATTCTTTTTGGCATAGATGTTCTCATGCATTTACCTGGGAGAGCCACTTTGAGTCCAGACACTTTGGGAATCTTTTTTCTGTTTTTTCCCAGACAAGATTAGCTCCTTATAGTTTACTGTCTGTGAAGCGATGATCATGACAATGATGATAGTGAAAATGGTGATAAAATAGCCCTCTTAATGTCCTAGGAATTGTTTTAAGGATCTTGCTAGTTCAATTCATTTAATCCTTGCAATAACTGCAGGATAGAAGCTCCCACATGAGGTGCCTGCGACGCGTCCTGCATGTCACCTGGCAGGATAAGGTTCCCAACACCGAGGTGCTGAAGCGAGACAATATGAGCAGTTTGCATGCAGTTCTTAGTGAGAGACGCCTCAGGTGGCTCGGCCATGTCAAAAGAATGGATGCAGGCCGTATCCCCAAAGACCTCCTCTACGGCGAGCTAGCAGAAGGCAAGAGGATGACAGGGCGCCCAAAACTGCGGTTCAAAGACATCTGCAAAAAGGACATGACACAATGCTCCATCAATCTCAACACATGGGAAGTTCAAGCAGACGACCGCCTAGCCTGGAGGCTCGCGGTCAGGCAAGGTACGTCACGCGCAGAGGCTGCGCGCAACGAGGAGGCGTCCAGAAAAGATCGAGGCGGAAGCAGCATCAACAGCAGCAACAACGGCCATCTGCCTTCACCTGTAACAAGTGCGGCAGGGATTGTCACTCCCGAGTCGGACTGCACAGCCATTCTCGGCGGTGCAGATAGACTCTCAGGAAGCTACGCCATCGTCTCTCGAGACGGACGGCTGCCGACGACGACGACGAGAAGCTCCTATTTCCATTTCATGAGTGGGAAAATTGAGGCACAGGAAGGTTATATAAATCACGCAAGGTCACACCACTGTTACATGCAGATGACAAAGAATTTGAACCCTGGAGGTCTAGCTTCTCAGTCAGTGGTCTTTATTGCCACCGTTCAAATTTCTAAGATAGCATTTATGTATCAAAATAAAGTTACCTGCTTTCATGTTTGTTTGAATAGACTGTGAGTTTCTGCAGGCCAGGAATCATGTTAGTCATTTTTATACCTTGCATGTAATGCAAACACAGGCACGTGGAAATTCAATAAATAATTTTCAATAGCTAAAGTGAGGTTTTAATTTAGATTTTAAACTTTAAGTCCAGTTTTTTTTCTCCATCACATTAGTCACCTTCATTTTATGTTGCTTTTCATCTTACGATTATAAATGGATTCTGGAAATGCATCTGTTCTATTAGTTGAAATAGTAGCTAAGACATTTATTGAAGAAGACTACTAATTCATTTCAATTATTTTCTTTAATGTTACAATAATTATGATTCAAAAAGGAATGCTAATTTTGTGAGAACTTGTTGTGCATGTTAAGATGTAGTCTAACCTCATAGCATCTCCTTCAAGGTCTCACATTTCTTTTCTGGATTGTTTCCTATTCCTTTGTCCGAACTTATTTTCTCCATCATAAGTTACCCATAGTCTTTGGCTCATAGTTCTTAACTATATTGGTTATAAACCTCATCTTTTCACTGACAATTCCCTTTTTCATGTAGGACTTATTGATTCTTCTCCTCTGTCATTATATTCCTCTGGAAATATAAACTCTCAGTACCAATCTTCGCTGTCATCACCATCCTCTTCGTCTTCCTCTTTCTGTTCCTCCTCTTCCTCCTCTTTCTTCTCCTACTTAGCATCATCATCATAAATACCATCATGACCATCATTCAGATATCAGCTGGCATTTGTCACCCATCCTTAATATTAGAAAAGTTGGACTTGGAACCATGATTCAAAGAATTTTAACATCTGTCATGAAGTTTTTATGTTTTGTGGTTTCTGATGTTTTACTGTGTTTCTGAGACTCTATTTTTCCTAAATTATTTCGCTTTAGAGACTCTCATTTCTGGACTTTATTATCCTGCAAGTATAATACATGAACTGAGAAACAAAATTCCATTTTTCGTAACTTGTACTACAAACACTTATGCTAGGATTTTGTGTGTGCAACAGGATTCCTAGCATGTAGCTGTGAGGAATTTACATTCAGCCAAAGTGAAAAGCAGCAATTCAACGGAGGCTTCTGACAGCCCTCATGCTGTTGGTTTGCTCCCTTCTCTGTTTGACCATAGCCAGACATAATATCTTGGTGTATTTCCGGTCTAGCTAGCAGAAACCTGTTCAACTCTAGCTACCTCTTCTGTTCCTTGAATTTTTCCCACTATATGTCTCACCTTCTTCCAACATGCAACCTTTCATAGTATTTTCTCTGAACAGAGATAGCTTTGCTTCGACCCTAAGAGACATTATTGCGCTAGCTATTAAGATATTTCATTTATCTTTTCTATAATAATAAGATTTTTTCCTTTATATTTAGATCATCATTGTATAAGTCTTTTAAGTGTTTTTATTTTTAATATGACTCTCATAATAGCCCTGTGAGATAAGATAGGCCTACATGCCTTAATCATGTTAACATATGTAAGCATGGAATCTGATGTTTAAAATATGAAATTTGTATTGATAAGGCTTAAAGTCCATTCCATATATTTATATTGAAATGAGTCTTAAAGTTGAAAGAGAATTTAGGATCATCTAATTTAAGGAAGATAGGATATCATGACCTCTCCTTTACATGTGAGCTACCCAAGGCCAGAGAGTTTCAGTGGTTTCTTAGAAGTGAGAAATGGTGCAGTGTGACTGTAGGACTCATCGTCTCCTACTGCTTTGGAAGTGCACTTTCTTATTTCTTCAGCAAATGTCTCAGGTCAGTGAAAGTCTGTGCAAAGTGTGAGATTAGACTTTCGGAGAGCAGCTGAGCGTGCATAGGGTGGTGCCCAAATGTGAGTCACTGTGGGAGGGGGTACATGGGGGAGGTATAGAAATGTTCTAAGGGTTAAAGTGTTCCCTTAACTGAAGATACAGCACAGGAAGTATCTTTAGGGGTGAGGATTTGTAGACATGCATTATTAATGTCTTTATCAACTTTCTGCTTTCTCTTCTTCATTGTCAGCATCTTTGGATGTTTCCAGTTGGAATAGAAAAAGAAAGTTCTGCTCTCCTATTAAGGATATCACCTCCTATGGAGACAGGCAGATACATGTTCCACTCAGAGGTACAATCATCTCCATCAACATATGCTTTATACACTGATGATTTTTTTTTTTTTTTGCAAAGTACTAGGTCAACAAGGTTAGTTTATCAAAGAGAATTTTATTTCCTAATAGACTTTAAACAATGAAGCCCTTGAAACATTCAGTCAATACACATCTCAAGAAAGAACAAAGGAAGCATCTGAAAGAAGGATTAGTAAATTACCTGCCTTCAAAATTCAAATAAATCTGCACAAAAGCAGTTCTCCATTTGCTGGTAACTTAACAAAGAAAGCCAAACAAAGCCCATAGATCCAGGTTATGTCGAAATGTTCAGCAAGCTGAAGGTTGCATAGAATGGATATTCAAATAAAGATCATTTTAATGAATACAGTTATGAGATGGCTGATATGTAAAATACGTGATTTAAAAACGTATTGATTTATGTATGCTCTGTGCATAATTACAATAATACGCAATTTAGGATTAACAAAATAACTAAACTGAAATTATTGGTTAGAGTGTCCCAAAAGGAGAAAAAAACTACAAAATTCCTTGAGTACCTCTAGATTATAAATGTCCTCAGATATATTACTACTACTACCACTACTACTACTGCTACTACTATTTAATTTTTAGCCAACCAGAGAACACTGTAAATAGGGCCATTATGACTCCATGGCTAATTAGAGAACATCCTGCACTGTTGACATTCTCTTTTCTATATTTCAATTTTTTACTTTATTGACACAAGATTTAACAATGGGAAAAACTAAGATGAAAAGAAGAGACAGGGGCAGGGACAGTAAGGAGAAGAAAGCTAATTATCTCCTTTATTCCCTTTCTTGCCCCTCTAGAATTATGGAGACTTGTTAGAACAATGATTTTCGGGGGATGCAACTTAAACCAATTTAAGTAAAACAAAAATAAATATCTGAAGCACAGAGGCAAACATCAATTTATAAGACAAACACCTTTAACAGAATTGTGCCAGGTTTCTGTTGAGGTAAGGGATTATTGAGAAAAAAATCTCTGAGGAGGGTGTAAAGATGGATTTGAAGCATGAATTTTATTTTGGCATGGAAACCGAATAATGGGTAACCAAGGCCGGTTAACCTTTCTCTGGCTCAGTCACTATATTTTTAAGAGACAATAATAGAATCTTTTCTTACCACCTCTCTTAGGATAAGCAGGTTTCTTGGATACCTGATGATACATAAATCACATTTCCTTTTCTTTATTATTATCATCTCTAGGACTAGAAAGAGTAATGAATTGCATGGGTTGTCATGATCTTACTAAATATGTTAAGATATTATTAGGTTATATACAATAGAACTGAGACAATTTATAATATGGCTTTGAAAGATTAGACCTTAAGAATGGAAAGAAAAAAAAAAGGCATAGAATTGCAAATTTATCAGACAACATGTAGTCAGAAGAAGGTGAGAAAGAAAAGCCGGTGTGCTCCTGGGGGTGGGGGTTGTTGATGGGTTATAGGTCAGGTGAGGCAGCCTGATACAGGCTGGTCCAATCGAGGCAGAATTAGGGCTTTGAAGGTGGGAGGATGCACTGGGGAGCGAGGCTAACAATCTGGGTTTACAATCAGGCATTGCTTGGGGATGGCAAGTAGACTGGTTGAAGCTGGAAAATCAATCCAAGTACCCAGAACAGACAAAGAAGGAGTCAAGCCAGAGCCATGTTCCAACCCCACATGGTGACCACCTGCTTATCTTCTCCAATCCTAGCAGATAATAATGGTACTTACATAGTGGGCGCTCAGATTGCTGCTGGACTCAACAAAAGAGCACCATACTACATTTTTTTTTAAAGGGTACGTGAATGGTTGTTATGAGTTGGACTTAGCCACTTTATAAAATAACTTGTGCCTCAGAGAAAATGATCCCATTCAACACTTCTTTCTCTGAATTGCTCTCAAAGGCTTAGTGCAGAGCAGAAAAACGTTTTTATCTCCAAGAATCACTTTCACAAACGGAAATGTCACTTGAATTTGGACATTTCCAGTCAGAGCGGTGGCTCTCATCATCCTTTTATCTGTCCTCTATTGCAATGGCCTCTGAATGGGTATCCCTGCTACATCTATTGTCCGTGTTGCCATCAGGGTTATTGTATGAAAAAGTGTATCTGATCATGTCATTTTCTTGTTTAGAAACTTCCACTGGTTTCTTTTCTCCCAAGGTGCTCTTTGCCTGGCCTCACTCCTTCTCTGGTTCCTCTTTCTACCTTACAGCCCCAGTGAATGTTCTACTGCCGCCCCAATATGCATGACTGTGTCTTTGCAGGTGTGTGCATTTTCTACTTCTTTGTGGGAAAACTCTTGGTCGTATTTCCAACTTCACCTCCCTAAAGAAGCCCTTCTTATGTATGCTAACATCTCCCCTTGGTACACCCAGGTGAGACTTCTTTCTTTTGGAGGCCCTACCCCATATTATATCAAATATAGGAAAAACCACCCAAATCTTACATTTAAAATAATATATTTGGTCAGTAAACATTGTGAAGATTTTTGGAAGGGGCTTCAAAATTATGTGGCTATAGTTCTCGCATTTAATTTAAAGTTGGCTACAATTTCTCAGGAGTCACTGCACACACTCAGGAATTTTGGTAAACAAACAAAATCTAACCTACAGATTGTTTTCAAGTGTAAATGTTTATGAATGTCAAATTTCACCATGAATGGAATTGATATAATATTATGTTTATATACATCTATTTAAACCTTTGTGAATGTTGGCAGTTCTGACTTTATATTTTAGAACCAGAAATTAAGTTTTTAAGTTTAAGGTTCAAAATTTTTTGGGAGGAGGGGGGTCTTTTAAAAAGCTCACTGACCTAAGCTGCTCTGCCTACAGTGCCTAATGAGTAAAGCTTCCTAGTTCATAGGGATAATTACTGTAGGATATTCTGTTTGTTCTATTAGATTGAGTTCCTCAATGTTTAATACTATCACCAACATTGGTATCTGTCACATAGTACTGTTGAGTACCTATTTACATATATGCTAAATAGATATAGATGACATAGGTAGGCAAAGATATAGACATATAGAGACATGAATAGACATGACATATGGCATAGAATTAAATGTAGATATATGGCTGAAGCCGACACTCTCATCCTTTGATGTCTGTTGGAACTCAAGGGTTCCAGATTTCCTGCCCCAAGTGTAGAACGTGAGAAGCACATATTTTGTTTTCTCAAATCGTCATTTGCTTCCTGTGTTGTGTAGATTATGTGCACTGTGTCAACTGAAATGGTTTTCATCAGTCATTTGTTGCTTTAGAATAGGCTAGTAAACTCTATAGATTTGAATGGGTTATTTTCTTTTTACACATTATTCTTTCATGAATTGCATGCGAAGGCATGCCTTTGTGTGTTCTACTTGATGAATGATGTGTTTTACCTGTCTTATTATCTTCATATATTGAAAACAACTCAAGGAAATTCTTCTTTAGGTAACACATGAAGCTGATACATAGCACATGCATTCTGATTTATATGCCTCATTGCTAAGTGATCCTCTAATACCATGCTGTAGCCTTTAGAGAGTAGCAAAGCATCAGTGCTTTTACCATTAGGTGATCAGTGTACATTGCTACTTTATATGGAGTTCCACAAAAATTGGTCAGATATTCCCCGTTAATTACTACGAAGTTTAAACGAGAGTTTATACCCTGACATCATGTTTGGCAGTGAAAAGTAATTGCAGATGGTTTGACATAGACACAAATTGAGATTCTGTTTGTTTTCCCCTTATAAATTAAATACAGTGTGTATAATTTTTACATGGTTAATTTGTATACCATTATTTACTAACATGAAGTGGGTGTTGCTTTACAAACTTAAATTTATTTTAATTGAGCTGGGCTAAGAAATTATTTGAGGTTGTATACTAACCCAGCTTTTATAACTAAAAATTGGAAGGGTACAGAGAATTCAATATAGATCTTGGTATGTTTTAAAAATAGGTTGCGGACAGCTAAGTTACATCTTCCATTAACAATACTGAGATTTGAACATCTAAATTCCTATAATCAGTGTGGAAATAATGTTGAGACTTGCCCGGTGTGTATTATTTAGAACTTAGCCAGCAGGGCCTTTTATTTCCCAGCACCTCCAGTTAGCCCATTATGGGCAGGCTTGGCGTGTTATTGACTGCTGCATTGCATTTATCAGAACACTCAGATCCATTAAGCACAAAAAGCAAAGGTTAAAGAACATCACAGTTCTGACACAAATGAACAAAAGAAATCTGAGATCAAAGGCAATGACCTGTCCCTTTTTGATTTGCTGGCGTAGGCAGACTGAGTGAATGAGAAAGTAGCTTGAACCGAAGGCAGAATTTCCACTTAGACTTGGTGTTTCTACCATGAATTGTTGTCCTTTTCAAGGGGGACGTTAGGTGCATAAGTGCCATCCTTCTGTTTTAAAGAGGCTTTGGACAACTGCCCTTGGAAAATATGACTGTAAGGCTGTTCTGCAAGATCCATGAAGCAAGGGAATGGGTCAGGCTTCATCACCACTGTATCCCTAGCACCTACTACAGAGTAGACACTCAATAAGCATTAGTGGATTTATAGCTAAACCTATAAACATATTCTTAGCTACAACTCAGCATCTAACCCATATATTTCAGCATGTAATGTACAGCATTAAGTGTTAGATGTGGAAAATATAGCAGTGTGTCTTATTTTAAAAATCAGAATTACTTCTGCCATCATCTAGCTTACAGTCTGATAAGATAGGTAGTCAAAAATCAGACAAATATTCACAAACTATGTAATTAAAAATTGCTGAAGGGAAATCTTTGAGAGATTTTCACAAAGGCAGATTCATTTTTTATTGAGGAATCAAAGAAGATTTTTCTGAGGTAGTGTCATTCAAGTTCAGGCCTGAAGGATAACTAGGAATTCTCTCATTGTCATGACAGACAAGAACATTTCCAGCATAGGGAAAAGCCTGTGCAAATGTCCTGTGGTTGAAAAGAACATGACATGTTCAAGGAATTGAAAAACAGTAATTTTTTTTTATCTGGAGAATGCTGGGTTACCCCTCCAGGATGGAGGGACATGGTAAAGTTCGGGACTTGTATGTCAGGGCAAGGTTTTGAGATTTCATTCTAAAGCTTATGAGTAAATATTGAATGGCTTTTTGCACATGCATAGAAATGATATCACCTACTGTGGATTTTATAAATATCTTTTTGGCAGATTTGTGAACAATGGCATGGAGGGAGGCTAGTGTGAAAAAGAACTATCATTTAGGAAACAATCATAGTACCCTGAGAAAGAGATCCTTGTGGATTGGACCAACAGGTTAATCTTGGAGGTGAAGCTATATAGGTAGAGTTGAGTTATAATTTAAGAGTATCAGCAATAAAACTTGCTGATGTTGGTAAAAAAACATTAAAGGAGAGGGAGGTACCAAGGATAACGCCTATGTTTGTGATTTGATTATTTGGGTAAGTGGAAGTCAATTTCACTCAATGACAGATACTTGTCTGTGGGAGACATGCAACTTTTGAGATGCTGGTGAGATTTTTTTTTTTTCTAAGTGTATATGTCAAATAAGCATTTGAAGGTCAGAAAAAAAGTTTATGATGTGAATATAAATTTAGAAATAACATTTAAAGGCATTAGAATCATATCATTGGGGCCGTCCTTTAGAGAGAGGCATTAGAATGGATAGACCAGAGCTTCCAGGACTGAGACTTGACATAACCCAGGTTAGCAGAAGAGGAACTAGAAAAGAAAAATTATTGCCAAAATCGTTAGTACATTCATAGACTACGTGGCCAGAGGAACGCCAATGACTCTTGTCCTGGGACTCTTGGTACACTGGGAGAATGTCTGTGGATAAGTTTCAAGGAGTCTTTACCATTTGGTAGTCAATGAGAAATTCTAGATTTGTATGCACATAGAGAGTTTTCTGATATGATATTAATCCACACAAGCTCTCTAAGTTTCTGTTGACTGGGTTCCTTCATTTCCTCTATTTCCTAAATCTCACGTTAATTTTTCCATCTTTCTAAAAAGAGGAACATGTAAATCTTATGTAGTTCTGCCTAAAGAGATAATTTGCAAAACATGATTGTGAATAAGCAAATATATTCTAATACAGAGTGATGGATTGGTAATTTACTGGGGAAGCCACCAGGCACCAGTATTTTTGCTTTTTGAAAAATTACTCAACTCTACTACTCATGTAATTTTATAAACATCATTGTGAAAACCTCTCAGCACTGCGCTTCCATCGTTGATTGCAGCAGCCTGTATTCTAACTCTCCATTTGCACATTCGTTTGCTTTGCAAAACCTTCTAAATGCTGCTGGACAGTAGTCTCCTCTTAGCTGCAGTCTGGCTTTCCACAGTTTCAGTTACCTGTGGTCAACTGTGGTCCAAAGAATATTACATGGAAAATTCCAAAAATAAACAATTCATATGTTGTATTGCGGGTCACGCTGAATAGCCTGATGAAATCTTGGGCCATCCGCTCCATCTTGCCTGGGAAGGGAGACAACCCTCTGTCCAGCATGTCTACACTGTCTGCGCTCCCACCTGTTGGTCACTGAGTCGCTGTCTCAGTTATCAGAGAGACACCACATTCACAGAACATTAATTACAGTATATGGCTTTAATTGTTCTGTTTTATTATTAGTTATTGGTGCTAACGTGTTACTGTGCCTAATATAAATTAAACTATCAGAGGTATGTATGTATAGGAAAAAGCATAGCACGTGTAGGATTCAGTACTGCTTGCAGTTTGAGGCATCCACTGGGGGTCTTGGAATTGTATTCCTTGTGCATAAGGGGGGGAGTATTGTGTTTCACCAAAGTATATTTGACAGTCAGCCGGGACAGCTCCTGTGTGTCATGATAATGTGCTAGGTTTGCTTTAAAATGGTGCCTACAAACATGATAAAGCAGCCTTAACGTTTGGTAGAAGAATGCTGGGTTCCTCAACATGGCTGTCCTACTGCTACAAAAACCCCGAAAGGCATTAAAGAGTAAGTTGCTCAGCCCATCTGAGGCACAAAATGACTCATGGAAAAAGGGACGAAGAGTACGGTTCCAGGGACATTTGATTTGCTCCCTCTTTAGAGAGAGGAAGGTCTGGAACAGGGTTGGGAGTGTTGCTATTGGCCTACAAAGATGAATAGAGTCCAACAAAACAGACACTAGCAACATTGTTCAGAATATTGAACAAAGGTGCTCACAGCCTGAATGCAAGCTCTGAACTGATTATTGGTGATCAAAGTATAAAATCTCTTTCCAGTCCACACTTCTCTACTGGGGTCAGAGAGGGTTGAGGGCGTATTCTTATTCAGATGTGGCTGCAGGGGACCATGAAACAGGAAGGATCTCAGAATCACTTTGGACCAATACTGTTGTGTGTTTCCAGCTCTTACGCTTTCTGACTGGGGAATGGCTCTCCCTTTTTGGCCAATAAGCATCAGATAGATCATGAACACCCTGATTTTTTTCAGTTCCCGGTACTCTGAGTTAAGTGGAGCCACACCCATACATATTATAGATCAAGAGACCCAAGAATTCACCCCAATGCTGTGACTGGGTCAGGCCTTAAGAGAGTAGTATTCCGTCGGTAGATGCTGAGTGCATTTCACCTGTGGGGAGGACAATATTTGTGACAATGTACACAGACTGCGATTGGTTGCCTCAGTCCTGACTGCTGGCTCCTCCCTTCCCTGAAAGGTGATCAGATGTCCTCACCATTCTCTTTCTGTGGGAAAGGGGATGCCCTGCCCTGACAGTGTTGGGAACGGCCGCCTGGCATGCTTTGGCCAGTGAAGGTCAACTGGCTTGATTTAGGCCTATGTCAGCCAGCAGCTTTTGGAGGTATCTCAAGTTTCCTCCAAGTCTTTTGCCTTTTCCCCCCACTGCCATGAGAGGTGCATGTCCCAGCAAGAGGTTGCTATTTCACCTGGGTGGTGGAATCAGAGGACATATACCATCAAGACATTGAAGCTGAACCACAGCCATGAGAGAGAACACAATTTGTGAGCTCCCGGAATTTTGGTGTGGTGTGTGACTGCTCTAGAGCTTGGAAAGGAATTATTCTTAGGGTATCAGGACTCAGAATACAATTTGGAAGCTGAAAACCCTACTTGTATTTTAACGAACCAGAAAAGGAAAATCATCCCCACAAGACAGATTGCTTTTTGCTCTCTATGGTATTCTAATCTTGCTCTGTTTTCATTCATTAATCTTGCTCTGTTTTTGTTTATTTCATTTTTGTTCCTCTCCTGACACATTTGTTTCCCCAGCTTCTTATATAAGTCATCTTATTTCCTCTGACATTATTTGTTTGGTTTTCAGTATTATATGAAAGAAATATTTGGAGGATTTAGATCTGGTGTTAAAGCCCTTTCTGCTGCTCGTCAGCAGCCCATCAGTTGGGCCAGCAGAGGGCGAAACTGAGCCTACCTGTGGGGACAGTCTCAGAGGAACAGGTGTTCCAACACATGTCATTGTTATTTTTCTTTCTCTGGAGACAACTGTGTATGAGTTGTAATCCTGGTGAACCTTTAAGTATATCTCAAACTCTCCTTTTAAACCATCAGCTTCATTGTAATAACCTTTTAAATGCCTATCGCTCCCACCTTCATTCTCAGTGTGGAGATTTGATTAGCTTTGGGAGCATAAAAATGTTTCAAAGGACCCATCTGTTTCCAGGACTACGTGGGACAGATAGGGGTAGACAGACCATTTCCTATCTCCAGGTCATCCACCTGCCTCTTCCCTTTCTCCCAGTCTTCTTTGCGATGCTCTCTCTTTAAATGTGTGTATCTGGTTCAGTGGTTTTCTTCCGTCCAGCTCCGTGATAAGAAGTAAGGTGGTGGTGGTTTCTACCCCTATTGGGTGAGTTTGGTCATTAGCTTTAAAGTCCTGCTCTTTCTTCCCAGCAAAGACTCGAGTTTGGGGGGTAACATCTTAGTCTACTGAGTCCCTGCATATTTGTGCGCTTTCCCTTCCTTCCCTGCTTTGCTAGTTCTGGGCCTACATGGCTCTCACCTGTCGTTACTCACGGATGGGTTTTTGGGGAGATGCCCAGTGTCTCTGCACCAACACCTCTGTCCAGTGACGTGAGACAGCCTGAAGAAGACCTCTTGGGGGTGGGGGAGGAGTGAAGACCCAAGTCTCGGAGCAGGATCCCTGATTTTAATTCTAAAACTATCGACTCCTTGCTAGTCCCTCAGTTTATCTCTTACAATGGATGGGTCCCAGGGATTTATGAGAACAGATTAAGTAAGTTTAGTAAGAGCCCCCTTAAAATATAAAGTATGTATTTGAAGATTTTATTTTGACTCAATTAAAGTCAAATTGTCTACTTAGGAATTTATTTCCCTTAATGGAAAAATTATATGATGGCTTATTTTTTTCCTTTGGGCTATTTAAGGACTTGAACTCTATGTTCACATAACATGTGAATGCAGTTATATTCATTCAGCAGGGATAGACAGAAACTAAGAGAGAGAACACACTGAGAGAAAGGACAGAGACAGATATATCTTCTTCATCAATAGAAGCAACGGTAACAGATTTCAATATTTGAGTGTGGCACTTGTTGAGAGCTGATATGCAGTAACCTCCTGAAGGAATGTTAAGGGTCGTTTTTAGCATCTTGTGATCTTAATCTGCGGTGTTAATCTGTTCGGGATGCTATAACAGAATCTCAGAGACTGAGTAGCTTCTAAACAGCAGACCTTTATTTCCCACAGTTCTGGAGGCTGGAGGTGTGAGGTCAGGGTGGCCAACATAGTCGGGTAAGGGTCCTCCCAGGTTGCACACTTCTTGTATCTTCACATGGCAGAAGGGGTGAGGGAGCTCTGGGGGGTTTCTTCATCAGGACACTAAGCCCATTCATGAGGGTTCCACTCTCAGCACCTAATCACCTCCGAAAGGCTCCATCTAGTCACACCATCACCTTTGGTGGTTAGGATTTCAGCATCAGTTAGGGGAGGGGGGGTGTATAAACACTCAGCCATATCAGTGGCTCAGTAGGCCCTAACGCTGTATAGGATGTTAGTCCTCTGCATTTCAGTCTGACATCAATAGAGTTTGGGGCACATATGTCCTCTCTTTCTCTACTCAGGCTGCTCATAATGTATTTTGCAAGTATAATGATAATTTTTTGAATGTACACTAGGTACTATATACTTTTTATATGTGCATACATTATTGCTTGCCCTGTAATATACAGTTTACTTGTCACAGTTCTCCCTATTGAAATTAAAACTTACAGATATTTAGTAACTTGCTCAAGGCCATACAGAGCAAAATTTTTGCTCACGTGGCGTGTTTCAAACTCACATTAATTGATTTTCAGGCCCAGCAGGATCAAGTTCTAGTTCCTTAGCATGGCATGCAAGGTGCTTTGTGATCTCCCTACACCTCCATCCTCATCATATCCTCCTGCTGCATCTCCTGATGTCTGCTGCTAGGAAATACTGCCCTCTTTCCCCATACCACACGATATCCTTCATCGGTGTCTTGTAATTACACTCTCCTTTCTTTCTATAGAGACATACCTCACTCTGCTTGGATAATTCTCACATGTCCTTTAAAGTTTAAGGCACTTGTAGGTATAATCATAATCATTAAGAACATGGTCACTCAGCTCTGTCACTTTCTGGCTCTGGGCACTTGGGCAAGTTATTTAATTTCTTCATGACCTAGCTTCTCTGTTTGTAAAATATAAATAAAAGCACATCACAGGATTGTTCAAAAGACTAAATGAATTAAGATAGTCAAGCACTTGGGACAGTTTCTGACACTAGGTAAATCATTATGCAAGTGTTTTTTTTTTTTTTATTAGATTTGCCTTAGCTATCACCTCCTCCAGGAAGCTTTCTTTGACTCCTATTCTTCTCTTTATCAAACTGGATTTAGCGCTTTTTAATAATCACCTAAATATTAACTTATTTTAGAATTATCTGTTTAGATGGCTGTCTCTATATAATATATAAGTTTCTTGAGATCAGAAAACCATTTATTTTGAACAGTCAATACCTAGTGCATTACCTGATACATAACTGGCATTTGAAAATGATTGCCAAAAGAATGAAATGACTATTTATTATTATCATCATCATTATTATTATAACAAAATTCTATGGGCTATCTACTATGTGTTAGGTGCTAGTTCAATCACTTTGCATGCATTCCCTAATTTAACCTTTACATAAATCCTATACATATTGGAATCACAAGTAATCCTAGTTTACAAAAGAGAATACAGGGTGATTGAGTATTAAGCACAGGGTCAATCATTAGTATCTATAGGAATAAGAATTTAAACCAAGTAATCTGATCTGGGAGTCCATATTCTTAACTTCTTTTAGTGGCTGCCTCCAAATGAGTTTAAAAGGGTAAGAAGGAAAGGAGAAAATAAGGGAAAGAAAGGAAAAGAGAATTGCTAATTCACAGCCATGGCTGACATCATCTGAGTCCTTACAGAATTGTCTTCACTGATTTATGGATTTATGTTAAATTCTTGACTTTTCACAAAAGTCACTCTAAAAAATAGTCATGTGGCATCTGTTCCATTTGTTGTGAAAAATTATTTGTGAGCATTGCCCATTATTTCATTCAACTCTCATTTCTTACTTAAAGAACCACAGATATTTCTCAGTGTTATTATCAGCACTTTACAAGAGAATTTTAAATAGCTGCAGACTAATTAGAAAAATAATTCATAATAATTCCCTTAACCTTTCTTTATTATTGAGCTTTGAGCTTGTCTTTAGTATTATATATAATGTTGTAATAACTGTCTTGGTGCATGCAACCTTTTTGTTTTCTAATTATTATATTAGATCAAATTAACAAAGATCTAATTAGTTGACCAAAGGTTAGGTTGTGTGACGTAGTGGACAAAGCATAGGCTTTGGTTCTGTAGAGACTTGGATTGGAATTTTGTTTCTGTATCTCACTAGCTCTGGGGCTTGGACAGATTACGTAACTCACAGATCCTATCGGTCTTCATAGGGTTAGTGTAGTACTAAATGAAATACTGTACCTAAAGCTCTTGAATAGTGTTTAAGGTTTTGATGTCTATTGTTGAATTATTCTCCAGATGGTTGTTCCAATTTACATTCTTATGAGCAAGATATGAAATTTCCATTTCATCATAATCTTTCGAGCATTTTCTCTTTATGATGATTTGATAGATAGGAGGAGTGTCTAGTTGTTTTTCAAGTTCTACTGCTTTGCTTCTTAGGGGGAATGAGTATGCTCTCATAGACTTGTTACTGTGTTGACTGGGGTCACTTAGGGACTTATAAAATTTTTTTCTTCCTCAGGAAAGAAATGTTATGTATCAAAGCATCGTTACTCCTGGTTTACTTTTTCCTTTATTGTGAAATATGAATGGTCTGTTCCTTAACATACTCTGTAGATATTCTTCATGCTTCATGTCTTCCCATAATGCCTGGTGATTACTGGGTAACTCAAAGAGCTGGTTCTCTCCACCCATCAACAGTTCACGTCTGTGCTTGGTGGGACCTACAGGTGGGAGCTGATGGAATCTTGTTGGCATGAGTTCAATCTTATTGGCTTACTAAGAAGAATGCACTATCTGCAAGACATTCTTTCTAATATTTTTTGTCTGTAATTATTATTCTTTTGTTTATATTTATTTCAGTTTAGCATATATTTATTGAATGTGTACCATTTACCAGTAATTGTGTTAGTTTCTAAAGCAAGGGTTCCTTGGACCTCGAACACTTTGTGGATAGGACCAATGGGATCTGTGAACTTGAGTAGAAAAAATAAATCTTTTTTCACTAATTTCTTATTAACTAATCACTAATTCTTTGAGTTGTGAATGTAAAGCAACCCATTTTAGTAGTATTAGCAGTATCTGTGATTTCTCTCACCATTAGAAAGCACACACATTTTATCAAATTATAGTTATTGTTTATATCTAAAATGTTACTTTTGTTACTATTTCAAAATTATTTTAGTTATTAGGGTGATTATTAGATTTTATTTTGGAATATATTACTAAAAAGAACATACACTACCATACCATAAATATTTTCCTTAAGTATTCCTGATTGGCTTATATATGAATGTACCATTTTTTGTAATTGTTTTTATTTATAGTACTATGAATTTTATTTATGAATTCAAACACTTTATTCTGAAAATATATTATCTTATACAGGTTTCATCAGCTTTACAAGGCATGGCACATAAATTGTTAAAAATTCTTGAATAAATATAAAAATAAAGTCATTACAGTACTTAAATTCTTTAGATTTTTCTGCATGACTTTTGTACCTAATACAAATTTTCTATTGGGGAATGGTGCTCCTTGGGCACATTTTACTCCTTTAAATATGGCTAGAATGTTATGTGTGCACCAAACTCTTACCATGTGTGCCAGGGAAATGAAGAAACTTGCCTATTCACAGTTCTGTTGAGTGGAGGGAAATGCTATGGCAGGTCCCTTTCTATTGCTACAAAAAGTTTGTTTTTTAGAAACAATAACATCATTCCCTCCCCTGCTCCTAGAGACGTTGGATATCAGATTCTTACCATTTGTAGTTCCCAGAAGTTCCATCATCTCTTCCTGATAACCTTGACCTTCTTTTCCTTTCCATAGATAGTGACCTTATTGAAGTTTCCTCAATTAACCTTTTGAGTGGACCAGTATCTCAACTGATGCAGGTTCCTTTGTGGATGAAATGGCTGGTACTTCCACACAGTTCAAGAAATCAAAAGCAGTTTCTGTTTATTCAATGTTTGTGTTTCCCTGCATTAAGACTTCCATATTTGATGAAAGTATGTTTTGCTGGATGAGCAGCTGGGCAGAAAAGAAGGTGCAGAGGAAAGAACACTAGACTAAGTCAGAAAACTATGTCTTGCTTTTTTATCTGTCATATCTTACTAATGTAAACTTGGGAATAAAAGCTCAATGACACTTTTTTTTTTTTTTTAATCACAACCAGGACAGTGAAGATGACTGTTAGAAAGCTGTTTTGAGGAACAGATGAGATGATCTAATGATCACACTGTGTTCCATAAAGATATGTATAAAGCATTTTCAACTTAACTGATTGCTTATATACTATTTTCATTAAAAAATAGATAATACATATGGAAGCACTGTGATAGTTAGGCATTTTATAAATGTGACTTAATTATATATATTGTACATTTAAGAAATCTAGGGGCTTATCTCATTCACTGCTGTTCCTCCAGTGCTCAGCAGACTACCTGGCTCATATTAGCTGCTCAATATTTTAAGAGATATTTACTGAGTGCCTAAGACTGGTGCCTAACCTCAACTATTTCACTATCTTGCAAAAACACCTGACATATAAATAAACACGCACATGCAAAATCAGATACCTAAATACAAGGATACTTGAGTCATTCTGTCTGGGCAGAAGGAAGGACATAAAATAGATGGGATAGAAAATGGAAAATATTCTCACATTACTATATTGTAGATGGATTGTGAGAAAGAAATGCTAAAATAGTAAAGCTCAGTCAAAGGTTCTGAGGTGGCAAATAGATACAAAATATAGATAAAAAACAGGCTGGGTCAAGATAGAAAAATTGGATAGACAACTAATTGTAAGGGAGAGGCAGAAGGAATAATTGGGGCTAAGGCTAAAAGTTTTGACGGGTTTCCACATGCATGGAGATACTCAGTTGATACAAGGGGAAAGTTTGAGGCTGGATGTCATAATTTGAGTTCAGATGTGTCATAGGAGGAACCAGTGGGACAAATAAACAGAGATGTTGGCAAACTTTTCCAAAGATGAATCTAGAACTCTGGAGACAGATCAGGACTGCAGCTATCATATTTTATGAATCCCACAACAACAAGTCACTTTTAAGAGCTGAATTTTTGAATAGTAAGGATTTATTACTTTAGGCAGTAAAACTTTAAAAAATAATCATCGGATGAAGATCTTTCTAAATTTTTATTGCACACTTTCCTGCCACCTTAAAAGATGCATTTGGAACTAAGTTTATTTTTTCTTGATGGCTCTGGGTCCTCATTATAGTCATCTGCTATGAGAGCATGCTCTAATTCAGTGGTGCTGTTGGAACAATTGAGATGCATAGAGCTGTTTCTCTTTATTAAATAACTTCAGATCATTGTTGTGCTTTTTCGTTCTTTAGTTTCATTTTTATCATTTATATGATTTCTCATTTGCTGTCAGCTGTCACTTCATGTAGCTATCAATGTGTCACCATGAATTTGATATACTGTATCCTTTCATTCACTTGCTCCTCATCTACCACTAGTCGAGAAAGCAGGTAATCACATATACTGTAGCTATGTGCAGAGAATGGGCAAACAGCCTCAGAAGGAAGAGAGGCTTTCCCCAGGAGGGAACTAGCTAAGCTTTATCAGACCAAATCTGGGACACTTCTTTTGACTCTTCAAAGAACTTTGTGTTTATTTTTCTAGTTCTGAACTGTGTCTCATTTGGTAGCTTGGCCATAATTTAAGTTCTGGATTAGTAAAGTATTATTGTATGCATACCCCAAAAGGACATGATAAACCCATACTCCAGGACAGTGCACTTTAATGCATATTTTCAATTTCTCAGAATAAAATCTGCTAGGATTTTCATCATTATAAAAGATTGAGGTTTCAGAGTATTTACTACATGAAAATTACATTACTTTCAAAAATGAGATTATTAGCAGGTCTTTGGTGGTGTTTAAGATTGTGCAAGGTCAGTATTTTCAATTAGGATACTAAGCTATTTTTTTCAAGGGGACTAGATCGAACCCAGTCGAATACTCTAGCATTTCTGCAGATTGTGCCCTCATGTTTGGGTTCATGGGCCCTTGCATTATTTCTTACACAGGTTTTATTGGTGCTAATATCCTGGACTGTATTGCAGTTTCTTTCTCTAGTTGACTCATCTTCCTTCACCAATTGTCACCCTTTGTCACCAAAATGCTGCTTTGAAGCTCTTTTTCTCCTCCATGTACACTCTTGTTAGCAGTTTCTTGGTAGCATCTACTGGGTTATTTATCTCCAAGGGATATCATTTTTTGGTTTATTTTCTCTGATACTCATTTAATGACTTGTCACTTTTGCTCAAGCTATAATTTCCTGTCAGTTACATTGTCAATTTCTCATGTATCAATCAGTCTCTTGTTACGTCTTGTCTACAGCAATTGTCTGCCCTCCATGATGTTTGATTTCCTAAGAGTCACATCTTATCCTTTCCTCCACCTTTTGGTCAGAAGTCTACTTTCTATTTTTCCTTGGGGAACCTAAAAAGGTACCAGGAAACATGTACACATACAAAGTAGCTCCCTCCACTCTCATCTTCTGTGTCTTTTGCTACATATTCAGATCTGTGTGCACACAGGGTGGACGCCATGCACAGACTGGAATTATGTTGCCACAAGCAGGGGAATTCCCAGAAGCCAGGGGAGCCCTGGACCAGATTCCCCACTCTAGCCAGCCTTGTGAGCATCCTGACCCCACCAAAACCTTGATTCTGGACTCTACTCTCCAAACCTGCAAGATACGTTTCTGTTGTGTGAGCCACTCTGTTTGTGATACTTTGTCATACAGCCATAGGGTACTAATCTCTCATTCCTCTTTCATAAAACAAAGACCCAGATTCAGTCCAAGAAAAATCTTTTGGAGAACCTTATATGCCCACCTCAAGAGGGAGGTTCTATGATCTAAGGGGTTGAGTAAGGGGAGGGGGGAGATTTAAATAACTGGGCATATTTTTTTTCTTGCAAATAGAGATAATCTAATAAGTTTTGACTCCCTTGCTTCCAATTTCATAGATTTTTAAGATAGAATAAGCTAACCTGAATACCTCTGCCTGGAACTTCATTCTTGTGACACCAAAGAGATGAGGACCTTGGGAGAAAGTGAACATAATAAACTTCTAGGAACTTTAATAGCCAAGACATAAAATTTTGGGTATAGCTGAGTACTTCAGGAAATCATATTTTATTCCTCACTCACTCAACAGAATTACAGAGCACCTACAATGAGCCAGGTAATATAGATGCAGGCAAAGAAGATACATGATCCTCTGACCAAAGCTTCTGAAAGGAGAGATGGCTCAAGAAGTAATGATGGGAAGCTTTAAACTGCAATTCTAAAAATGTGACTTCAGGCTGTGATGAAACCAGCATGGCAATGCAGGGGCCTTCTCACGGGTCTAGCTTCTAAAAATCAAGTGCAGAACGCGGAAGAGCGACACAGAAACACAGCTATCAAAGAAGAGCATGAGACTCTGATAACTGGGTCAGAAAAGCAAAAATTTCTAAAGTATCAGGACAAGTACCATGGTTTCCATTTATAGATAAGTAAACTGATATTAAGAAGGGGTAAGCAACTTGGTGATATCTCCTACTAACGCGAATGGCACCGAGTCCTAGTTCTTTATTTTCTCCACCACTCTACTGCCCAAAGCCAACCCCACTGTTCACAGTGGCACAAACCTACAGGAGTTAAGTGTTTTTTTCTTCTTTCAAAAAATAAACTGAGAATTCCCAACTATAGATATACACAGACCTCCTATCCATAAAGGAAAAGGGATACTCATAAGTCTTCAAAAACTGTTTTTAGCTAAAACTTGACAAAAGGTTTCCTCAAAGAATAAAGGTATATTAATGTACTTTTTCTTGATGCCAAAAGTCAAGATGTATCATATTTTTTTCTAAATTTGTTTTTTTAACCTTTCATGTATATATTTTTGAATCATTGTAGCAAGCTACCTGGTTTTGAAAGGGTGCTTGAATATCTTTTTGTCCCAGAGTTTAAGAATTCAGAGATGAATCTCTTTTCATGACAAACCATGACCTCCTTAATGTCAAGCTGTGGTTATAACATAGGCTTTTTAAATTAAATTTTAGTTTAGTTTGGATGAAAATCACTAACGCCCTACTGAATACAGCTTTTTGTCTGGGAATGAGTCTTAGGCTGGAGGCTTTGAAAGAATAAGAGACAGACTTTTAAAGTGTTAGTTGACTGTTTAATGTATATTGGAGATGATCAGAGGGTTTGGTAATTACCTAATCCATTTTCCCAGAAGTCTTTGAGGTGAGGAGCAAATATCATTAAACTCACTTTCCTAATGGGAAAGTGAGGCACTGGGCGAGTGTAGATTGCTGCCTCTTATTCCTTTGTTACATGCAATTCTCGTGTATGTGGTGGGGGGAAGTACTGTCTCCTTTTCCACATTCCATGTCTGGTCTAGAACAAGTTATTTTCCAGCACGTGATGGGAATAAGAATAAGAGAGAAAATACTAAACAGTAAGAAGTTAACAGAGCACGTGCTGGACTAAGCTTGAACACAGAAATGGATTTTTCTTTAGAAATTTCTTTCGTTATCACAGATATATTTATAACCCTTGCCTAAAACATCAAAATTGACTGACATATGAAATAGTTTAATCATAATCTATTTTGGAAGAGGGAGAGAGCACAGTCAGGGTGTCAATAAAAAAGCAAGTGAGTATTCTCTTTTATTTGAAAGAAATGATCAGGGTCATGACCCATGACTAACAGTGAGTTCTGTGCATCTTTGGAAGAACTAACTGGCCAAAAGAGTATCAGAAATAAATCATGGTATTTATGGGCAAAGGGTAAAGGAAGGATTTGCACAAAGTGATCTTTTTCAGGGAATGAGAGATCTAAAACTAGTCAAGAGAGTCAAAGGGGATACGTGGGTGGGATTGAAGGAGCAGGTGGTTGTAAGGAGCTAGTGAGAGTCTGAGTCCTTAGTGTTTCATCATATTTCTCTGCCTGTATCAGTCACTTGCAAGGGTGGGTAAAAACTATGGGGCAGTAAATAGGCGATATGAACTGCCATCTATTTTAGGTAGCATGAAAAGCAGTTAGAATCTCCTATGTGGGAGCCCACAAGGACCTTAGAGGTCATTCACTTCAACACTGCTATCCTACAGATGATGAAACCAGACACAGAGAGGTGAAATCATTTGTCGAAGGTCATACGTAGCTCGTTAGTGTGAGAAAAGCTCACAATAAAACACCGTGACACAGGACTTCAGCAGCAAATGCGTTTATTCACGAGTCTGTAGAGTCAGGCACACAGCCAGCCAGGGGCATGCATGCCCAAGCAGAAAAAGCAAACTGGTTTTATCGCAATGCCACCCCCCCATTTTTCCATTAACTGGGTACTCTGGAGTTACAATCTAATGCAATTAACTAAGGGCAGTGATTAACTAAGGATAATCTGGCTATAGGTCTGTCTCTTGCTCTCCCTTGAAGGTTTCTAACTTGTTTGTTGAGTTGTCTAGCTACATTTCCCATTTCCCTGTGTTTGGTGATGAATATCTTCCCCCCTTTGATCTCAGAGACATTTGTAATGAGCAGCAGAATGTTACTTCCTGACTTATATACTTATATTTTCCCTTTGTTTTATTATTGACTCAGAGACTGACCCCCTAATTCAAGATTCAATTGCAGTTGGACTTAGCTGTTAATTATTTCTTACTTGTTTGAGGGTCACCATTTTCTTTACCCTTTACATTAGTAACAGCCTATGGACTAGAGACAGGGGAACTGAAGTCCAAAGTTTCTATTTCCTGAACACTAGGTTGTCTCTACTTTTTGGCAATTCATTACTTCATTTAACACATTTTTCTTAAGGGATCTATATGTTCCAGGTATTCTGCTAGGCATTGGAGATTCAAAGAAGAATAAAGTAGCCTCTGACCTAAGACCTCACAGTCTAGAGGAAGTTATATACGTGTTAAGATACTGGCAACACAATGATAAGCATGAGAGTGGTCATGGGACCAGAAAAGAAGAATGAGATAAGAATGACAGAGAATTCCCTTTGTTTTTAGGCTTGATTTTCCAAAATTAATTATTTGCTTTGATATTCTAATTCAAATTGTTCAGAAATGAGAGCATTTTAAAAAACGTAAGCTTAGACTTTTTTCCTTATGAATGCAAATAAAAAACCATCATATTTTTGGGAGTGTGTTTTTCCTGGAGATTTGATTTTTTTTAGGTTTCTGGTATGAATTGATTTGTGTCCCCCTATTTATTATCTCAAAATGTGACCTTATTTGGAAATAAGGTCTTCACACAGGCATTGAAATTAAAGAGGTCATTTGGATGTGCCCTAATCCAATATGACTGGTGTCCTTATAAAAAGGGGAAATTGGGACATGCATGGAGGGAAGATGATAAGAAGACACAGAGGGAACAGATGGCCATCTGACCGGAACACAAAAAGGCCGCGGATCACACCTAGAATTTTAGATTTCTTTAAATTCGTAATTCTAGCCTCAAGAACTATGAGACAAGAAATTTCTGTTGTTTGAAGACACCAGTTGTTTTTTTTTTTTTTGTTGTTTGTTTGTTTTTTAACTTTGTAACTGCGGCCATAGGAAACTACACAGCTTCCTTAGATAGCTATCAAAGAGCAGGATTGATTTCTACGGCTAATACACTTCAAGCCTTGGTTAAAAACTAACTGGCAGCCATGCAGTCATATTTGTCTGAACCATGTGGACTGAACTCTGGAGCCATCACAATTGCACACTTCTGCAGAGTTCTTTGAGGACTGAATGGAAATCGAGGGACATTCACATCTGTCTTCCTTCTTGAAATCACCATTAATATTCTTTCAGTCAGTTGGGTTTTCACTGTAGTCTCATAACTATCTCAGAATCATCAAAGTTCCAAACAGCTGATCAAGCTAATAACATAAAAGCTCTTTCAGTTTCATGGGGTGGGGTTGGGGTGGGGGAATAGAGTGCCAGACTTCTCACACCGAAATGCCTGGGCTTTCAGGTTTTCATTGAAAACCTCTAATGTGGTGATTGACGTAGAAGTGAGCCGATGTTTTAACAATGGCTTTGATGACCATAACTGCAGCACAGAGGACTGTGCTTTTGAAAATCATATTACCGTGACTGCAGATGACATTTTAAAGATATGCTTTGCCAACATAAAACATGTAGGAATGCTATTAGACAGCGCCTTTGAAGCTGTGTAATTTCACACAGAAGAATGTTGTGATGGTCGAGGGCGGAGCTCCCAGCAGTTGGGGTGGGAACATCAGCTCTCTCTCTCCTGCAGTGGCCCTGCTCTGTGCACCTTTCATGATGCACTTGTGCTCTCCAGCCTGCCTTTTCATGGAGCAGTAAACTTGGGCAATGATACTTATTACCTCCCCTACATTAAAGTGTGGGGAAAGTATAGAAATTTGTGTCAGGGATGACTTCGGCATTCAGCAAGTGAAAGAAAACCTTTTTAGAGTTTTCTAACCTTCTTCACACAGACTTATTTTTAACTGATGAAGGAAGGGAATGTTACCTTCTCTGTATACAAATGTCCTTTCTGAAAGACTGCTGAGTCTATTGTTGCAGATGACAGCAACTCATGGGGGAAAATGCTGGTGAGCCATGTGTCCCCATGAAATCTCGTGAATGGCCCAGTATCTAAGCCTTTGTCCCCAGAAACAGCCAGATCTTGTACACATCCAGTCATAGAGCTCAGAGGTTCAAGCCTCACATTGCTGCAAGTCCTGGTCATATGATGGAAGAGAATGAGAATATCAATGTTAATACACTAGTGTATGGACAGGAATACAAAAGCGAATATGGAAATATAGGCAGAAGGATTGCTGTTGAAGGTCTTCCTGGATATATGGTACAAGCACAGAAGATGGCTTTATTAGAAAGTTTTTGAAGGGTATTACTTACCTGTTTTATGCACAGTAAGCATCAAAGCCTTGATTTCTATCTTCAGGTAGAATTCATCCTTTCCAGATATATATCGATTTATGTCTACAGATAATACTATTTACATGTGTGTATTAATTTGAAACTTCAATAAGGAAAAGTTTTGATGAGAATGACAGAACCCATCCTCAAGGTGGGAAGTGCATACTGTTTATTCTGTACACACACAATGAGCCATATAGCATGTTTGTGAGTGTTCTCATGGCAGTTTCTGCTTATTCTTCACAAACAAATGGATGTCAGTATTTACCCAGTGTAAGTAAGGATCATGTCTCTCTTTTGTCCTGGCCTGGACTACATCCTTTTGTGGACATTTCAAGCCACTCTTGCCTTGTGCTTTCTGCCCAGGACACTGTTTCTCACTTCAGTTCTCTTCGTATTAATCCCTGAAGTTCATATTCCTGGACAGTTGGCTGCATAGTCTGCCAGATGCTGCAGCTCTCTGTCTCTTTAATCAGAGTGTGCTGGGGTCATGTTCTCTGGGGACAGTTGGAGTCTTATGGTAGGAACAACATTTTCTCTGAGCTTAGAAGCATTAAGTTGGGGGAATTTTTTAAAAAATGTATGATACGAATATCTAGTTTCTGATGCTGCCTAGTACCATGTCATTACCCATGCAGCACAATTAAGTTCCCACCCTATACGCCTATCAGCTCAGGGACATGGTCATTGTAGCTCAAATCTGTCTTTCATTATAGCTTCAATAGACAATCCTTTTTTAATGAATCCTCTCTCTCATTTCTTTTGTTTTCTTTCTCTTCTCTTTATCCTCATCTCTTTCCTTAAATGCTCACTGAGAATTTAGTTCAAGCTAAATACTGTACTAAGCACTAGCCTCACAAGGATAAAATAACCACATTCATTGCACCCCATCCCAAGCCCATATTTAGTGAAGGAGACATTCAAATCAACAAAAACTATGAGAGTGTAGCATGTCCTGAGTAAGACGTCTCTACAAGCCACCCTGGAGATAAATAATATGTTAAAGATTCAGAGACCTCTGGAGAAGGTGTCTTATATGAGACTACATTCTTCACCACAGGGAAGGTATTAAGTGGAATAAGAACAAAATTATGGGGTGTCTCTGTATACAGTATGCTAGCTATGGCTATATTTTTGGTCCAGGCCATCATCAATCATAATTATGATGTGATTGTACATTGTGTTTAGTGGTCATACCTCGTCTATGTCAAAAATCCTCCAAATATCTACTTTTAAGTTTCTTTCTTGCAGAGCACTCATTCCCAATTTTTTCACCTTTCACCTATCCTCATCCCATTGTCTGTGAACAGGTTTAAGTCTGTCACCAACCTTTGTCTGAGAATGTCTGTGAAACCAAGAGAAGACTATTTCCACTCAGCAGTTCACAGAGAACACACAGGCCTTCTTCAGAAGCCTCCAGACAGACATTGGTGGATCTTACATATCACCGCAATCCATTGTGCCAAAGAGTAGATGGGCAGATCCACGGGTTCTTACTAGACAAAACTGTTGAGCGCAAAGAGAATGTGCCCTGCAAGACTGCTGTATCTTGCTTGCTGCTACCGAACTCTCCCCAGCTCTTCATCTTGCAAGTGTCTTGAGGCACTTAAGTCTGGAATGTAGAAGACAGAGCCACTGCTTAGGGTCTCATGATTCATGTTTATAGTTCTTAAATGGGTTTTAAAATGTCTCTCTGTTCAAAATGGGGTAGAGAACAAGTACATATCTCATTTTCGTTCTTAGAAGAAATTCAAGCAGTCATCATTTGGCAAGATGCCTCATCATTATAAACTTCATCATAGCAATGGATTCAATGCATCTCAACAAATATTTGAAGATCTATTATATAGCTAGGCACTGCTAGGAGAGGGATGGATATAAAGGTGAATAAGGCATGGTCTCTGCCTGCAAGGAGGTTACACTCCAATGGCTAAAACAGATAGTCACACAGCAAATCATATCCAAACAAAAGAGCTTTGGGGGGAAACAAAGAGTCAGGAACAGTATTATACCTGCCTAGTGAATATGTGCAGGCGGCTAGTAAATTACAGTATTGGAGCTGAGTGCATTCTAGAAGGCCAATACTCATAACACAGCCCCAACAATCTTTCTGAAAAAGGAGAACTTGAACTCTGACTCAACCGCTTCCTTCATGGCCTCGAACAAATTCTTCAGCCTTTCTCTGTCTTAGTTTTGTTTTATTTTTTGTTTATACTTTTAATGTGGGACAATAATATTAAGTTCTCATAGGTTGTTGAAAGGATTAAGAGAGATGCAGGGGAAGGATGCTTTGCCAAATATAGAAGAAGTTACTGTTTTTAATTGTTACTATTATTATTTTGGTTACTCTCCATGACTGAAATAAGAAGTTTCTTCTTACAGAATAGTGTCAAAAACATACTTAGTAAAGAGGTAGACTTTATTAGAATGGCAGTTCCAACCTGGACAGGCACCTTCCCCAGGCTTTGTCTAATACTAGAACAGTAGGTAACTGATGGTTCAGTTCATGGCTCATTTAATATTGTGATATAAAAGCAATCAGTTGCATTCCTGGAACGCCATATTTCTGAAGTTTGCTGTGTTGTTTGGAAGGCACTGGTGAGGAAAGACAAATTATACTGTCTTAGATAAATGTATTCTACATAGAATATTCCAGAGTTCCATAGAGCTATCCATAGTGAGTGCCAAGGAGAACACCATCTTCCTAACAGAGACCCAGGATGGTCTCTGTTCACCTCTCATTCTGCTGACCAAAACCAGAGCTCTTTTTGTTCTCTCCATGATGACAATCACAAAGCAAGATTTTCATACCTTTGTTGAAGATTTCTGACTCTGAATTGCAAACACATTATGGAAGCTTGCTTCCGTTCCCAAGTGAGTCCATGTGGAATTGCTCTGGAGTCTCAGTCATCTCTTCTTCCTGTAGATCAGGGATGCTGGGTCACATTTCAACACCACTCAGACAAGTGAAGGACCAGCATAGCAAAAAGGAATATCAAACTCCTTAATGAGTTTTGAGGGTCATCATTTGAAATATTGTCTACATCAGATGGATGATGAAGAGTGCATTTTAAGAAGTGAGATGACATGCTGACCAGAGTCCTATCTCTATGAAAACAAATGGTTCTGTAGGTTTCTTTTTTAGAGTCTTTTTTATTATTCTATTACAGCTGTCCCAATTTTCCCCCTTTGCTCTCTTCTGCCTATTGCACCTCACCCCCCTGTTCCCACAGTCAATTCCCACCCACGTTTGTCCATGTCTGTGGGTCATTTATATATGTTCTTTGTCTATTCCCTTCCCCTTCTTCCCACCATTTCCTCCTCTCTCCTCCCCTCTGGCTACGTTCAGTCTGTTCCATGTTTCCATGCCTGTGGTTCTATTTTGTTCATTTGTTTATTTTGTTTATTAGGTTCCTCTTATAGGTGAGATCATATGGTATTTGTCTTTCTCTGACTGGCTTACTCCAGTTCCACCCATGCTGTTAAAAGAGGTAGGGGTTCCTTCTTTCTTTCTGCTGCATAGTATTCCATTGTGTAAATGTACCACCGTTTTTTGATCCACTCATTTACTGATGGGCACTTAGGCTGTTTCCAGCACTTGGCTATTGTAAATAGCACCACTATGAACAGTGGGGTGTATAAGTTCTTTTGAATTGGTGATTTGGAATTCTTAGGGTGTATTCTGAGCAGTGGAATCACTGGGTTAAAAGGCAGTTTCATTTTTAGTTTTTTGAGAAAATTCCATACTGTTTTCTACATGCTGCACCAGTCTGCATTCCCACCAACAGTGCACTAGGGTTCCTTTTCTCTGCATCCTTGCTAGCCCTTAGTGTTTGTTGATTTATTAATGATGGCCATTCTGAGAGGTGTGAAGTGATATCTCATCATGGTTTTCATTTGCATCTCTCTGATGGCTAGTGCTATTAGCATTTTTCATATGTCTGTGGACCATCTGTATGTTCTCCTTGGAGAACTGTCTACTCAGAACCTTTGCCCATTTTTTAATTGGATTTTTTGTCTTTTTTGGTGTTGAGTCATATGACTTCTTTATATATTTTGGAGATCAAATTATTGTCTGATGTATCATTGGCAAATATATTCTCCCATACAGTTGGTTCCTTTTTTATTTTAATGACAGTTTCCTTAGCCATGCAGAAGCTTTTTAGTTTGATGTAGTCCCATTTGTTTATTTTTTTTTCTTTATTTCTCTTGCCCTAGGAGATATAGCAAAAAAAAAAAAATATTGCTATGTGGGATATCTGAAATTTTACTGCTTATGTTTTCCTCTAGGACTGTTATGGTGTCACTGCTTATATTTAAGCCTTTTATTCATTTTGAGTTTATTCTGGTGTATGGTGTAAGTTTTATATTTTTGTGTGTACCAGTCCAGTTCTCCCAACGCCATTTATTGAAGAGGCTATTTTTACTCCATTGTATGCTCTTGCTTCCTTTGTTTAATATTAATTGTTCATAGAGACATGTAGTATAGTATAATATCAGGTATTGTGATCCCTCCTACACTGTTTTTCTTTCTCAAATTGCTAAGACTTTTGAGGGTCTTTTTGGTTCCATATAAATTTTTGAAATATTTGTTCTTGATCTGTGAAATATTCCATTGGTATTTTAATAAGAATTGCATTGAATCCATAGCTTGCTTTCGGTAGTGTGGACATTTTAATGATGTCAGTTCTTCCAGTCTATGAACATGGTATATGCTTCCATTTATTTGTTTCTTCCTTAATTTCTTTCTTCAGCGTTCTGTAGTTCTTTAAGTATAGGTCTTTTACCTCCTTGGTTAAATTTCTTCCTAGGTACTTTATTTTTCTTGTTGCTATAGTAAGTGGGATGTTTTTTCTAGTTTCTATCTCTGATATTTTATTGTTGGTATTTAGGAATGTCTTTGATTTCTGAATATTGACTTCATACCCTGCTATTTTGCCAAATTTACTTTTTAGGTTGATAAGTTTTTAATGGAGTCTGGAGGGTTTTCTATGTATACTATCATGTCATCTGCAAATAATGACAGTTTTACTTCCTCTTTTCCAATATGAATACCTTTTATTATTATTTTTTTCTTGTTTGATTACTGTGGCTAGAACTTCCAAAACTATGTTGAATAAGAGTGGAGAGAGTGGGCATCTTTGTCTTGTTCCTCATCTCAGGGGGGATGCTTTCAGTTTTTGGCCATTGAGTATGATGTTGGCTTCAGGTTTCTTATATATGGCCTTTAGTATGTTGAGGTATGCTCCCTCTATTCCCAGTTTGCTGAGTGTTTTTTATCATAAATGGGTGTTGTACTTTATCAAATGCTTTTTCAGCATCTATTGATATGATCATGTGATTTTTGTCTTTCATTTGGTTTATGTGGTATATTACATTTATTGATTTGTGAATATTAAACCATCCTTGTATCCCTGGGATGAAACTCACTTGATCATGGTGTATGATTTTTTTTTTTTTTTGGCCAATATTTTGTTGAGGATTTTAGCATCTATGTTCAACAGTGATATTGGCCTGTAGTTTTCTTTCTTTGTTGTGTGTTGACCTGGTTTTGGAATTAGGATAATACTGGCCTCATAGAAAGAGTTTGGGAGTCTTCCCTCTTCTTGGATTTTTTGAAATAGTTTGAGAATGATAGGAGTTAATTCTTCCCTAAATCTTTGATAAAATTCTTCTGTGAAGCCATCTGATCCAGGGCTTTTTTGTCCCTGGAATTTTTTGATTAATGCTTCAATTTCACTGGTTGTTGATATATTCAGGCTTTCTGCTTCTTCTTGGTTCAGTGTTGCAAGATTATATGTTTCCAGAAATTTGTCCATTTTATCCAGGTTGTCAAATTTCTTGTCATATAGTTGTTTGTTGTAATTTCTTGCAATCCTTTGTATTTCTGTGGTATCAGTTGTGATTTCTCCTCTTTCACTTCTGACTTTATTTAATTGAATCCACTCTCTTTTTTTTCTTGATGAGGCTGGCTAAAGTCTGTCAATTTTGTTTTTCTTTTCAAAGAAACAGGTCCTGGTTTTTTTGATTCTTTGAATTATTTGTTAGTCTCTATGTCATTTAATTCTGCTCTGATCTTAATAATTTCCTTCATTCCATTTGCCCTGGGCTTTGTTTGTTGTTCTTCCTCTAGTTCTTGTAGCTGTAGGGTTAGGTGTCTTATTTGAGATTCTTCTATCTTTTTTAGGTAGGCCTGTATTGCTATTAACTTCCCTCTCAGGACTGCCTTTGCTGTGTCCCATAGGTTTTGGGCTGTTGTGTGTTCATTATCATTTGTTTGCAGAAAATTTTTTATTTCTTCCTTGATCTCATTGTTAATCCATTCATTATTTAATTGCATGTTAGTCATTCTCCATGAGTTTAAATGTTTTTGAGTTTTTTCCTTGAGGTTGTTTTCCAGTTTCAAGCCATTGTGATCTGGGAAGATGCTTGATATAATTTCAATTTTCTTGAATTTTTTGAGGCTTGTTTTGTGTCCTACCATGTGGTCTATCTTTTTAAAATATTCCATGTACACTTGAAAAGAATGTATATTTTGCTTCTTTGGGGTAAAAGGTTCTATATATATCAACTAAATCCATTTGATTTAGACTGTTGTTTAATGCCTCAACATCCTTGGTGTTTTTTTGCTTCGCAGATCTGTCCATTGTTGACAACGGGGTGTTAAAGTTCCCTACTATGAGTGTGTTGCTGTTGATATCCTTCTTGAAGTCTTCCAAGATTTCCTTTATATATTTGTATGTTCCTATGTTGGGTATATATATGTCCACCAGAATTATGTCTTCTTGGTGAATTATTCCCTTAAGTATTATGAAATGTCCTTCTTTGTCTCTTTTTTATGGCCTTTCTTGTGAAATCTCTTTTGTCTGATATAAGTATTGCTACCTCAGCTTTTTATTTTTTTCATGCTCATTCCCATGAAATACTTTTTTCCATTCCTTCACCTTCAGTCTGTGTAGATCTTCTATTCTGAGGTAGGTCTCTTGTAGACAGCATATATGTGGGATATGTTTTCTTATCCATTCAGCTACCCTATGTTTTTTGATTGGAGCATTTAATCCATTTACATTTATTGTTATTATTGATAAGTACTTATTCATTGTGATTTATTCTCTTTGTACCTGTGTTTCCCTCTCTCTCTTTCTCTCTTCCTTCTTCTTCATAAAGCAGTCCCTTTAGCATCTCTTGCAATGCTGGTTTGGTGGAGATGTATTCTTTTAGTCCTCCTTTGTCTGGGAAACTCCTTATTTAACCTTCTATTTTGAATGAGAGCCTTGCTGGGTATAGTAGTCTTGGTTGTAGGCCTTTGTTTTTCATTGCTTGAAATATTTTTTGCCATTCACTTCTGGCTTGTAGTGTTTCTGTTGAGCAATCAGTTGATAGCCTTATCAGCATTCCCTTGTATGTTATTTGCTGTTCCTCTCTACCTTTAGGATTCCCTCTTTGTCTTTGAAAATTTCCATTTTAATTATGATGAGTCTTAGAGTGGGCCTCTTTGGGTTCATCTTCATTGGGGCCTTTTGTGCTTCTTGGACTTGCATGACATTTTCTCTCCTTATTTTCGGGAAGTTTTCTGTCATTACTTTTTCAAAGAAGTTTCCTATCCCTTGCTCCTGTTCATCTTCTTCTGATATGCTTATGATACAAATATTATTATGATTCATGTTGTCCTGAAGCTCCCTTAAACTCTCATTATTTTTGAGACTTTTAAAAATTTGATTGCTCTGTCTGGGAATTTTTTTCTACCTTGTCCTCCAGCTTGCTGTTTCAATCCTCTGCTTTATCTAGCCTGCTTTTGATTCCTTCTACTGTGTTATTCAATTCAGAAATTGTATTTTTCATTTCCTTCTGGCTCTCATCATAGTTTCTACGTCCTTTTCCTTGCTGGTGTAGTTCACAGTAAGTTCTTTATAGATTCTATAGAGTTCCTTGTAGTTCTCATTGAGCTCCTTGAGCATTGTTATAACTATTACTTTGAACTCAATGTCTGATAGTTTTCTTGCCTCAGTTTCATTCACCACTCTTCTGGAATTCTTCCTTTCTTTTGTTTGGGCATCGTTTCTTTGTCTCCCCATTTTAAGTGACTCTTCTTATTTGTTATACTTCTTGTATTGATCTGTTTTGATTTCCTGTTTTTGTGGTGTGACATTCTTGGGTAAGAGACCTGTGGGATTCAGTGGTGCAGTTGCCTTGGCCTCCTGAAATTGATGCTCTTGGGATGCCTTTTATGCTGTTTATGTGACCTCTCTGGTTGCAATTGGATTTTGGTTGTTGTTGAGTCATTCTTTCATGGGTCCTTCCCTCCAGCTGTCTGACTGAGAGTCACTCCTGCCATCATATTTTCTATGCTATTGTACAGGTGCTTCCAGAACAAAACCAAACAACCCAGGAAACAAACCCACACCTTAAAAAATAATCCCCACCCACAACCACACTATCAACAGCAAATGAGCAAATATTAACAAACATTAAAGAGATTAAGACTATTATAAGAAAATAAAATTGAATATGAAATGAATAACTGAAAAAATGATTTTAAGGGAGTAGAGGGAGAAGAAGTAATAACAGTAGGGAATAGAAACAAGGCAAAGAAAGAAAGAAAATGAAATTTATGTCATAAATAAAAAAGGGATGGAAGAAGGCAGAATGGAATAAGAGAAGGGAAGTGTATAGTATTAGGTATAAACAAAAAAATTTAAATATATAGTGAAAAAAATAGGAACCAAATTTGAGAAAAATATCCATGACAACAATATCAACAGCAAATGATCAAAGATTAATATAGGTGAAATGAGAATAAAAATGAAAAAATAAATAAAGTTTAAGAGGTGTCTAGAGGGAAAAAAATGATTTTAAAAGGATAGAGGGCAAAGGAATACTAAGAGTGAGCAATAAAACCAGTCTAAGACAGGGAACAATTAAATTTAAAATGAAAAAAAAAAAAAAGAAGACAGGAGGAAGGCAAGAGGGAATAGCATAGGGGGGTGGTAAAATTTAAGATTTGAAATACAAAAATAGTGAAGGTCTAGAAATAAAATAGAAGAATGCATCCACCGCCATCATATCAAAAACCAAAGAGCAAAGATTTATAAAGGTAGAGAGAAAATAAGGACACTTTAAGAATGGGAAAAAGAATGTAGGGTGACTAAAAACAAGAAAAGTGGTTTGGGGAGGCTGGAGGGAGTTAGATATAGTAAGAGTGTGGAACAGAAACAAATCGTACCAAGAGAAAAAAATGAAAGTTAAAACAAAAATAAGATGAAGAAAGAAGAATGTAAAAAGGAGTAAGAGAAGGAAGAGGGAAAATATGAGATTTGAAATAAACTAAAATGTAAAAACTAGTGAAATAACAGGCATAAACTTGAAGGAAAAGAAATGAATGTTAAAAAGCTATGCATGAGAGAAAATAATGCAAATCATGAAGAAGATCGTGGTGGAATTTGTCTCAGTAGAATCCAGTCTTTACCACTGTTTTATATTTCAGGATCCACCTCTGGTAATGTCAGATGGTGTCCTAGTCTTGCCCTAGGCAGCCTATTTCAAGACTACAAGTCTGTGGCTCTCTACTTCAGATTTGGCTTGTCCCCACTGTTCTGCCTTTGAGGCTTTCCATCAGCCCAGGGCTCAGGAGTGGTTCATTTAATGACCCGAAGGGCACCAGTACCTCTCCACCGGCCTACAGAGTAGGTCTCTGGTGCGATCAAGGGGGTAAGAACCCCAGGTCACCCCTAGGGGTCACTGTTTAGTTTTGGGAAGATGGTGGGAGTCTTTCTGAGTCCCCTCTCCACACATCTTGTTCTGTTCCAGATTCTTTTCAATAATGTATGGTTACTGGAGAATTAGCTGTCCATTTCCTGTGAGGGCCCAATCTGCATAAAAGGGTCATCTCTTTCCTGCTTGGTGTAGACTACAGCTCTGTCTAGGTTCTGAGGCTGGAAAGGTCTCTGACCCCTGCTCTTTGTACCTGTCTGTAATCTCTCTGCTCGGCTGATTTTAGTATATCAGGATCTGAGGATCAGTGTGGCTTGTAATACCTGGTAAAGGGCACTTTCAGAGACTTTTCCTCTTCCCCTTTGGAAATGGGCCCATCACAGGGTCTCCTGAGCCTGGCCTCACTGATCTGCAGAGCCTGTAATCCCAAATGTGAGGGTTGAGCTCACATGTCTGTGAGATTTGCCTGACTACAGCAAATCTCAGGTGTCCAGCTCCTGGCAGTCCAGTCCCTAGCCTGCTACTCTCTTGCTGGCGGCTTGGGTCTGAATTCTCCACTCTGTCCAGTCCTCTGCTCACCAGCCATGCTGGGTTGGGTCCCACAGTCCCTTCAGCATGCCTCTATCCCTCTGAGTTCTTTGTTAGCTGAGCTGCTACACATGTGCTCATGTGCACGCAAGCACTGGGTATCTGCTAAGTATAGAGTCTTGCCTCAGCTCCTCTTTTAAAAGATTTTCTGTGTGGCCCCCACACTGCAGAGTTGAGCCCTAGAGGCCCTGTTTTCCATGCACTCCCCATTTCCTAAAGTCACAGAGTCTATCTCAGTCAGGGCTGGCTACCACCTGCCAGAGCTTCCCACAGTTTCAGATGAAGTTTGTTTCTGGATTTCCCCCAAGTGGCACTGGGAAGAGTCCCGCAGTGATAATATAACATGGGGTGGTGGCAGGGTGCTGTCCTCATTCCCTCCAGAGATTCTCAGCCTTGGGTGGATCTTCTCCCACTATACTGTTTCTTCAGCCAGCACTTCTCCAGTTATCTCTCTCCTCCCCCTAGAGATCTTGGCTTCTGAGCCAATCCACAGCCACCTCAAATCTGCACAGCTGGAAATGCCAGTTGGGGTGATGGTGGCGGCAGTGCTCCACTGCTGCCTGCTCCCAAGTGCCCTGCAGGCGGGCAGGCTCTTGTCCACTCACACACATGCCCCGCATTCTCCTCTGTGTATGCACTCATTCAGTCTCTGCTGGATTTTCAAGTTGATTGCTCTGTGCTTTAGCTGCAGGACAGGTCTGTGTTTGGGAGCAAATGGACAGAGCCTCCACCTACTCTGCAGCCATCTTGGATCCCCTGATTCTGTAGGTTTCTGAACAGATGGAAATTCATCTTATATTTTCCTGAATGACTCTGGTTGAGCAGTTTAAAATGAAGGTAAAAAAAAAAAAAATCTGGTTCAGTAAAATTCTGAGCCAACTTCTCTTGGCCTTCTCTAAAATATCACTTTGTGAACATATAGAGGATCAGTCACCTTGGGTCTTAGACCACTGAAGATCTAGCATAAGTCAGGAAGGTGTCTGATCCCAGGAATTAATTCCTGCTCATGAATACATGTCCTGTGTTCAGTTTCTTAAGCTTTGGTTTCTGGAATTAAAATCAGCCTTGTAGGGATTTCAATTCTGTATCTTTACCCCATGCATGTCAGTCCATTGAAGCCTTTTCTCCTCTCCACAGTGGATAGTTCCCATTAAAAGAGAGAATTTGGTGCCCTCCAGTGGCTTGACCTGACAGCCTCTCTCTTGACCTATCAAGCTCTTTTTGTCTTTGGAGGGCTTCTCCGTTGCTGGCACGTAACCACCACTCTTAGGAAAGGAATCTATCATGTCATTAATACTGTGTATTTCTCATAGGAGAAGAAATAAGAACAAAGGCATAAGACTTGAGATTTTTGTTGTACAAAGAGCTAAAAACAATGAAAACCAAGTATAAAAATCCCATTCTTACTATCGTCCCTTTTGATTATAGGGTCTTAGAAAATCCACTTACCCTTCTGGCTCACATGTATTTTCTATGGAATGAAAGTGTGGAGCTAGATGATCTTTAAGAGATCCCCCCAAATTTTACCACCCAAAGATTCTGAAATCCAAGGGATGGATAAATACATGTAGATGACATTTCTACTTCAACGTTTTTATTATTTTGACAACTTGAGATACTTTAAGAGTTTAGAAAAGAAGTTGTAATAAAATCTGCACAAATGTCATATGTTGGACATATGTTGTTTAAGTATCTATGCATCTAATGTAGCTAAACATTCTCATTGTTTATGACTTTTCGGATGATGAGATGGTGCCTTGAGAAATCATGAAGAAAAAAAAGAAAAAAGCATTCTAATTTTCCTTGTTTGGCAAAGATGGACACTATATAACTATTTTAACAGCGTTTAGTTAGCTCTTGGTACATAGTGATCAATAGATCATGAAAGTAATGAACAAATGAATGGGATAAGAAAAAGAAAACAGTCTTGACTCCCTCCTGTAATGCATAAGCAGAGAAAACAACTGTATTTATGAAGAAGAAAAAGGAACAAAAATTGATCTGACCCCAAACTCAACTGAACCGTCATGATGACTCTAACCATTAGGGATCTATTTATTCTCTGGGTGGCAGTAGGATGGCTTCCGTGATCTTTATGGAAGCAGTTGCCTGGGAATAAAAACATTTTATGTCTGGTAGCAGGAACTCAATAAAAGGTTGTTGAATAAATAAAAGAATGTATCAAGGTATTTATTCGTTATGAACATTGTTGCAAGAATTGCTTTGGAGAAGATTAGCAGAACATTCCTAAAAGGAGAAACACAATGGGTGAAAAACAATTGGTGGTGGTGGTTGTGGGGGCTTGGTGATGGTTGTGGTAATACCCTAGAACATGAAGCCTCCTTTAAGGCAAGCAGCTCTATTTTGGACTTTAAAATGGAGACCTTGGCTAAATAGGAGAATATACTTTTATCTAGACTGTTGCTGCACAGTACAGTAGCCATTCACAACATGTGGCTATTAAGCACTTGAAATATGATTAGTCTAAATTGAGATGTACTCTTAGCATAAAATCCACATCAGATTTTGAAGACCAGGATGTGACTATGGTGGGAAGTGGCTGAATTCTGAGAATATTTTGCAGTTGGCCCCTGCAGGATGTGTAGAAAGATCGAATGAATGTGGCATAAGCAAGGTAGGAGTGGAGGATGACTCCAAGGGTGAATTTACTACTACCTGAGATGAGAGAGTATATTCAGGAGTAGGTAGGGAGAAAGTCAGCTTTGAAGAGGTTCAGTTGTTCACTCAATGTCACACTGGTAAGTCCTAAAGCAAGAGAGTTGCTTGAGCTGATAGGGAACTCCGAGACCTGCTATTTCCTCTTTTGTTTTGTAGATGAAGAATTTGGGGTCTAGTGAAAAGAGGTGCCTTGTTCAAAGTGACAGCAAATGCAGCACAAAGCACTTCAGGTGGATTTTCTCAATGGCAGACTAGTGGTTCTTTTTGTCATTACATGACAGCTGTAGAACTGAAAATGAAACCAGGTTCAAATGCCTTTAAGTACAGTAAAAATAGAAGACTCACCAAAGACATTTTTTGGAAGAACCTTAGAAACCTCCGTGTAAAGCATGCTCTAGACTCTTGGTTGTTAGTACTAGCTAGATAATTTACTACCAAACTCAAATCTGAAACAAATGAATTACTCCCTTTTTAACACTTAAAATCAAGGAAAGCAGTGATTCTCCTACCTGTTAGGGGTGAAAAGTCTTTATCAAGAGCCACAAATTTTATCTCCAGTCTTAAGAACTCTTGTGACTTAGGTCAAACCAAGGGAGAAAACTAAAATATAATAGATCATAGAATAGAAAGCCATTTTTGCCTGGCTGCTGTAGCTCAGTGGACTGAGCATCGGCCTGCGAGCCAAGTGTCGCTGGTTCGATTCCCAGTCAGGGTACATGACTAGGTTGCATGTCAGGTCCCCAGTTGGGGGCGCGAGTGAGAGGCAACCACACAGTGATGTTTCTCTCCCTCTCTCTCTCCTTTCCCCTCTCTCTAAAAATAAAATAAACAAACAAATAAATGAAATTATTTTTAAAAAAGAAAGCCATTTTTAGTTTTTCAATCAAGAATGACAGCTCAGTATACCTTAAAGTGCTTGTATTTATCTGTATGCTTGAATAGGAGACATTGATGTACCCTTATCTGTCTCCTCACCCCTGTTGAAATTTTTCATGAAAAAGTATGGCATTTGGTGCCTTTTAAAATTTTTTGATGGACATGTGGCAAAAGTCAGCTATGGCCACAATAATGTTGCATAACATATCAACCCAAAGATTCAGTGGCTTACTATGTAATAAAAAATATGGCTGGCTTTCCCCCTAGTTCTTGGGGAGAAGCTTCTAAATTCTTCCAATCTCCTGAATGATAGGAGCATCTTTGATATTCATGGTGGGTCCTGATCATTTGTGCTCATGCAGGATGGGAACTGGTCATTTCAGAAAGGCCAACCATGTAATTAGAGTGTCAGGTGAGCCGTGTGATGCCAGTGAGACTAGAGACTGAGCCACGGAGGCCTCGATTCAGTCCATCACAGCTATGTGGACATCAAGGCTTGGGTGAGCTCCCCGGATTGGCAATGCTCTGAGTATTGTCAGACATAATAAATAAGTGTGCCAGGAAGGCAGTGCATCCTGACTCCACAGAGGGAGGAAAATAAGAGCTTCAGGTCTGATAGCTCTGATCTCAGATCCACCTTCTCCCAAGGCACTGCCCATGTCTCTTCTCAGGGCATCTCTCCCATATCTCACTTGCTGCCCTGAGCAACCTTCTCCTTTCAAACACACATATTCCAAAAGAGCCCGAGTAGTAACGGGACTCATCTTTCTTCAGGTATAGTTTCATGACTGTTTTGTGATCATTCTTGACTACTCTTTATTATTCTCGTGAGCTTGATCGAGCAAGTGCATAACGTTCCTTGTGCTTTGGTTTGCTGCCTGGCTTATTTTGCTAATCTTTAAAATGGACATAATATTACCTGCCTCACAGGGCTGAAGTGATGATTCAATAAGATAGTACTTTGAAAGCCTTAGGGCAATGACTGTAACAAAGCAACTACTTAATAATAAAAATGAAGTAACATTTTCCTAGATTTATTATGTGTCAGATAGTTTTCTAAGTTCTTTACATGCATTAGTTCATTTAATCTTAAAAACACCACTATGAGGTAGATATTTTGCATTTTTGTTTTCACTCTCATTTTGCACAGGAGGACATTTCAGTCACAGTCTGTAGGAGGCAGAGATGAAATTGGGGCTCAGGCAGGAAGGCACCTGTGCCCACACTCTTTACCTTCATACTTTCTGTTGTCGTTCAAAGAGTTCAATGAATGTTTGCTGCTGTTGCCATTGCTTTCAGCATGTTCTTTTCTTTATGGGTTTCATCCAAATACATTTGTTTTAATTATTGATATATTTGGACCTACTTTTACCTTTTTCTGGCCTCTAGTTTTCTTTCTTTTTAACATTTAGGAACTTTAAAAAAATTGTTTTATTCATTTGTTATTGTTGTTTTATTACCGTTGTCCCAGTTTCCCCTCATTGTTCTCTCCTGCCCTGCCCACTCTCCCCCTCTCCCACAGTCAATCCCCATTTAGTTTTCTGTGTCCATGGGTCATTTATATTAGTTCTTTGAATAGACCCTTCCCTTTCTTTCCCTCCCTTCTCCCTCTCCCCTTTCCCCTCTGGTCACTGTCAGTCTGCTCCTTGTTTACATGCCTCTGGTTCTATTTTGCTCATTTGCTGGTTTTGTTCATTAGGTTCCTGTATTAGGTGAGATCATATGGTATTTGTCTTTTGCTACCTGGCTTATTTCACTTAGTATAATACTCTCCAGTTCCATCTGTGTTATCACAAAAGGTAGGGGTTCCTTCTATCTTTCTGCTGCATGGTATTCCATTGTATAGGGCCCATAAGCATATGAAAGAACACTCAACATCACTAGCCATCAGAGAGATGCAAATTAAAACCACAGTGAGACACCAACCAGCTCACATTGGTCAGAATGCCATCATCAGCAAGTCAACAAACCAGTGCTGGAGAGGATATAGAGAATAGAGAACCCTGGTGGGAATAGAGAACTGTTGGTGGGAATGCAGACTGGTGCAGCCACTATGGAAAACAGTAGGAATTTCCTCAAAAAACTAAAAATGGAACTGCCTTTTGAACCAGCAACTCCACTGCTAGGATTATACCCAAAGAATCCTGGAACACCAATTCAAAAGAACCTATGCACCCCTATGTTCATAGCAGCACTGTTTACAATAGCCAAATGCTGGACATAGCATGTACTTTACATCTTGCTCCTGCACCAAAGGGTTTTCTTTCAAGCACATTCAATCAGATTTATAATACTTAGGTAAATCCAATGTTTTTGGTAAATCTCTTTACATTTATTTATTTCTGCTCCACTTGGTTACAAATGGAGTTTTATGCCTTTATAAATAAAAACATACACTATGACAGGAAAAGAAAGAACTTTGGTTTAGAAAGGGACTATTTTTATCCCATATAGTGAAAAATTCAACTAAAGTTCTTCTATGAGTCCTCAAAAGGGGGATATGGTGAAATGTCATGGAATATGCTATCACAAGGGCAGTGGCAAGTAGCGATTGAACTTTTCTTATAGTGTCTCTCAACTGAACCCTGGAACAAAGTGCCAAAACCGTATTATAAGAACAATGGCTTGAGAGGCCAAATTGTAGCTGAGGGATGAGAAACCCTGAAAGCCAGCTTGAAGCATCTAGCAGCAATTCTCCTGAAGTTCCAAGTGTAATTATAAAGTAGTAGGATTGATTTTTTAATAAAGACATTGGAATTCTACCTCCAAATGAGTGCTAACATCCAAGTCATCTTCGTGGGAAGTTGTGAATTTATGCTAATGATGCTGCTGTGGCTGAAAACTATTTTTGAAAATTTGTATTCAGTGTTAACTTACAGAATCAAACAAAACACTGGTTTCACTACCTTATAGTCACAAATGTTATCACTTAATTCTGTTACCAGCTACCTGACCCACCACACTAACCTCATCCAAAGAGCTACCAAATTATCATTCGCTATTTCAAACTATAAAGGCACCCCCAAAGAAAGTAGATTTGCTATAAAAGTGATCAAAAAATAATATAGTTGAAGTTTCAGGTTGCTAATATATATCATCCCCATATATTTTTGATGAATTTGAAAACAACTTAGAGATGGATATAGGATTTACATAGTTACAGAGCAACTTAACATAGTGTTAATGCTGATGAAAATATGGAACTTGAGATCTGTGGAAATGCAGCCTTGCTAATACATAAACCCCGAAATGAAGCAGAATGCTCCACCCCATCACTGACTGCTGGGACAGAAGCAGACCTCTGGCCCCTTACAGATGGTGATCAGACCCATGTGCCCATCTTGGGCAGGTCAGTGTTGCTGCCCTGGAATAACTGAGGAAGGAGAGAGAAGGTAAGGAAGATAGTTCCCAGGGGTTCCAGCTTTTAATTAGATTCATTACAGTGAAATGTGAGACATGGACCAATTAATGGCAACTAATGAACAAGGAACTCACCCCTCCTCCTTCAGAGACACTACATTGGAATAAACAAGTGGGACTTTTATTCCAACTGATGTTGCTTCAAGGAAACATAGGCCAAGGGAAAGGGATCCCCTAACTAATACCCCAAAGTTACTGAAGGCAGGGAGGTTGTGAGAAAGGGCTCCCATTCTGTAATGAGTATAGACCCTCTCAAGGTGTCCATTCCAAAGGAATACGTTTATTTGGTTAAATACAGTTCAGCATTTGAGTAAGGCAATGATCGCTATGGCTTTATAGAATTTATTTGCAAAATCTAATTTTGTTCATAGTTACCACAGGTATGAAAGAAGGCTAACACAAAGTTTGTGAGTTAGCTGCGCTGCAGTGGCCCAGGGCCTATAATGATACTCCAGAAATGAGGGGTTCTGAGCACCTGAAAAGAGTCTCAGGTATGTGTCCTGAGATACTTGCTGGGCTAATCACATCAGGGCACATCACCATGACTCTAGAATGAATGAGAGTTACCAGGGAGGCTCTCTAGTCTGGTAAAACCATTGTTTGCTGGCTAGACAAGGTTATAGCACATGTTTTAATTATAAATTGTCAAACTACAACGATGACAGTAAAGATATAAGGAGAGAAAACAAACATGAGATTTTGTGAGCAAATGTACTATTTTTTCTGTGTGTATAAAAGTTTTAAATGTATCTGAAATGGATAAACACATTTGATATCTCCAGCAAATATTTGTCTATATAAATATACAGTAACTGGAAAAATGTCATTCTTGAATTGGATTTTATTCAATAAATAGATCAAGTACATGGAATATATGTTCTTAATTGACTTCCGGCAGTTTATTTAAGGTAGTTCTTAACACTGGCTGGTTAGCTCAATTGGTTAGCGTGTCATCCCAACATGCCAAGGTTGTGAGTTCGATCCCCACTCAGGATATATACAAGAATCAACCAATTAATGCATGGGTAAATGAAACAAGAAACTGATATTTCTCATTTCTCTCTCTCTCCCCCCACCCCTCTGCTGCTTTCTCTCTAAAATCAATAAATAAAGATTTTATAAAAAGTAGTTCCTAGTATTAATAAATATTACAGAAGTTCTGAGTATTTGAAGCTTGGTTATGTAGGTTAAACCAGTTCACTAATTATTTTCCAACTACTGTCACTCCCTCTCTCCAACTACTATTTCCCTCTATTTCTAATCCCATCCTACTGTTCTCATCTAACCCCACCTATATAATCTTTCCACTTCAAATTTAGTCAATAATGAGCTGATTTCATGCACTGTTTAGGTAATATACACCTGAATCAGAAAGAGGTGCTTTCCTTAATGAGATTATAATCTAGAAAGGACAATAAGTGCAAATCACTTTAACCTAATCCAAATATCATAAATGCTGTGGACAAAGAACAGAAAATGTCCTACAGAAATTCAGAGATGGAAATAGTACACATCCATTAGGAGACACGAAGGAGGATTTCCTGGAAGAAATGTCATGGGCCTTGGAGCCGGGTCTTCAATGGTCAGGATTTGAGCATGAAGAGATTGGGAGAAAGAGGCAGAGTGAACAGAATCATGTAGTCCTGGAAATAGAAAATTGTAGGGCACTCCCTAGGGTTAGGGGATGATTAATTTGCCAAAGAGTAAAATGAGAAATAAAATTGGAAAGGGAGGGTAGGGTCAGGTTTTATATGATCTTGAAGCTTAATAAGCAACCAGAAATAATAAGAAGCATTGGGCATAATCAATCAGAGGACTGGTGTGGTCAGACCAGATCAGTGGCCCAGGAAGAATAATCAGGCATCAAGAATAATACATGAAATGTCAAAAGACTGAAAATGAAGGGGTCATCTGGAGGCTGTTGCAAATGTCTTGTTGGAAATAATGTCCTTGACTTTGAGAATAGTTTTTTAGGGCTTGTTTACCTGGTACACATTAGGACTCACCATTTCTTCTCTGACTCAACTCTTTTGTCTCTCTTTCAACATAATTGGGGTTTTCACTAGCTTCATTGAAATTCACCATCTTATCTATTGGGATGTGCACCCCCACACACACATGTGTGTGTGTGCACACACACCGTGTATATAGGCACATACCCAGTTTCTTCTATGAGTGTCTTCCAGAAAACAAGCAACTATTTATTCTGTTAAATCATGATTTGAGCCAGGCCTATGTTCTTCTTCGTTTTAATCTTTCTAAGTTACAAAGTTTATCTCTCACAGCTTTTTCTTGTCCTGTGCCCCTTCCTTCTTCTGTCCTAGAAACCCAGGATGTACTCAGGTTACACAGAGTGGCAGGTACAAGTCAAGAGGCATCACTGTGAAAGAAACAGGTATAAGAGCCTGCCATTTAGTGTGCAGCAGTACACACATTCAAATAACACTTAAAGTTTTTTGGTGGAGAGACAATGTAAAATGACTCTTGAATTTCTTATATCTATTCAAAAGATCCAGTTATAACTAGAGTATACGGTAATGATTTCCTTGAAGAAAAAGCCATGCCTACTCATCTTGATAGTCCCAGTATCTAGCACAGGGCCTGGTACACAGTTGGTATCTTCCAAATACTGGCTGCATGAATTATGGAATTAAGTATGGTTTTGCTGGCATTTTTTATAACTTTATATAGATATCATTTTATTGGACTCTTTATGCTTCAACCTTGACCGTACAATCTTTCCAATTATCTCCATTCTCTGTTTTTTTTCACCTTATTATCTTGAACCATTTATTCACTCCTTTCCTTTGCTTTTCTGTCTCTCTCAATTTTCCACTTCCCCATTACAGAGCATGATGAATATTAATTATGTTTTAATATACAAAAGCAGCACCCTCATTGCCTTTGATTTTTCTTTGACTTGTCTTTCCTCTTCTCTGTCTCTTGATTTGCCATTATTTTTTGTGAAGCTAAATCAATGAGCCCCCTTTGCTCACTTTATCTGCTCACTTCTTCCCTTTGCAGCTTCCTTTGCTCTCACTTTGCTTAAACTATTTTTTCTCATTGTGTTCAAATTGTTTATGGTCAAATCTGTCACTTCATACAGGTAGCATCTAAATGCAAATATTCTCCCAGAAAAATTACAGAGTGGCAGAGGAAAAATAATGCTTTGAAATAAATGCTGTATATTCAATTGGTTTCCAAAGCAGCACTAGCTAAACAAATGCCTAATAGCACTCCTTAGAGAGACAAGATCGGTGTGTTTTGAAATCAGAAGTTATCTCTTTCTCTTTCTCTAACTTCTCCTTTAACTGTTTATAATATCATAAAGGATTCTGGCAAGCAACAAAGGAGACTTTGAGCTGAAACTTGTGGCTTCTTGTCACAGAATACACGTGTGTCTTTAGACCAGCAGATAAAGAAATAGAATCTGGGAGGGGAAAGCATTGGTGTGACTTGCAGGTAAGTCATTTCAGGCCAAAGAAATAAAGATGTGTATGCCATTTAATCCCTTGGTGGTATATATGCCTTCTGCCAAGCTTCCTAAAAGATTCAAAGCCATGAAGACAATCAGCTGCCTTTTATTAAGGTGATGCTAGAGCCAGTGTTTAATAAAGTCAGAATGTAATTCTACCTGTTGCAAAAACACAGGTTTGGAGACACCAAACCAACCTAAAATGTCATTTTGGCATTGCCTAGCCATGGCCTTTGGGCAAGATGTAAACTGTTTGAAGTCCCAGTCATCCTCTAGAAAATGGTGTGAATTCTAGTCACCCCCAAAGATTATATGAATGTGAAATGAAACATTATTTATAAAGGGCTAATAAGAGTACCTAACACTGCCCTGGCTGGTGTGGCTCAGTGGATTGAGCACTAGCTTCCTAATCAAAGAGTCATTGGTTTGATTCCCAATCAGGGCACATGCCTGGGTTATGGGCCAAGTCCCCAGTTGGGGGTGTGAGAAACGCAGCCACATATTGATGTTTCTCTCCTTATCTTTCTCCCTACCTTCCCGTCTCTCTAAAAATAAATAAATAAAATCTTAAAAAAACGAGTATCTAACACTCTTAGAAGCTCTAACTTGTAACACTTGCACTATAACTATTACTGATAATAATATACACGTAATAACTGTAAATAAATACTCTTCTTGGATGTGCAGTGATCATGCTCACATTCTTGCCTTGTGCATATTGCTTTTTTTTCCTCAAATACCCCCCTCCAGCTTATCATTTAACATAGTGAATTTTTACTCATCCTTCAAAACCTTTCTGTACAGACATCATCTCTTCAGGAAGTGAGCCCTGACCTTCCTGAGGAGAACTGATTACTTCATTCATTGAATCATTCAGTAATATTTGCCCAATATCTTCTACGTGCTAGACACTGTTCTAGGAGCTATAGAAATAGTTTTGAACAAAAGATTAAAAAGTCCCTGCCTCATGGAGCTTACATTCCACTAGGAAACATGAACAATAACCAAAACAAGTAAGTAAAATATATAGAATGAAAGGTGATCATCGGTGCTTGGATAAATAAAGATTATAGAATGCTGAGGCTGGGGAGGAAGGTAGTTTCAGTTTAAACAGGTTGATCAGCAAAGACATTTGAACAAAGATGTGAAGGAGGAGAAAGAATGAATCATTTGGAAACTAGGGCAAGGATGTTGCAGACAGAGGAACAATAAATCAGAGACCGCAGAATCACTTTCCTTTCATGTTTTCTCTGTACTGTTTCTATTTGTATTTTGTAATTATTAATTATTAAAATTTAAAACATATTTTATATTATGTAAAGTATACATTTTTAGATTATGTATTTATGTGTCTGACACCGTTAGCAGGGATTCTTGTTGTATAGTGCAGAATCTGGTGTTCAGCAGGTGCCAAAAATGTTCACGCAATTAAATTTAATAATGACACTATTCTTCCTGAAAAAAAATGGGTATAGCATTTTAGTTGCTAAAATAGTTGTCAGATCAGGAAGTTTTTGTATGAACTGGATTCTGCTGTTGGTCACTAAGCAGTGGACATACACTCCTTTGGTGACTCTTATGTTCCTTCCCCCTTTTGTGAAATAGCTTCCGTGTAGGTTACTATTTTAATCAGAAGAAAGGTATTGGAGATGCTGTGACAGAAAGAGGCATAATACAGTATAATAAGCAACTGGTAGATTTTAGCAGTTCTCACTAGTTTTGCTACATGCAGTAATTAAATTAAATTGGAGCCATGGCAAACAAAGGATGGGAGGGACCTCGTAGCAGCTAGTTCAGGTGATGGGAACTCCCATGCCTACAGAACCAGCGAGGCAGGTACCATTCAAGAATTGGAACGACACCTGGTCTAAACATGGCAACTGTAACTCAGATTCAGCCACTTGGTCTCATGATAAAACAAAGGTTAAATATCTTCAGGGCATTCTGAAGCAGCTGTAAATCTACATGCTATATAAAATCTGGGCTTTCAATGTTGGCAACATGTCTAATTTTTATGAACAAAAAAAATATTCCAAAACACAATGCCCAACAAAAAGCTGCCTGGGTCCTGAATCCAGTTATTTTATAGTCTTATATTTAATTAAACTTCCCTATTTTATTCATAGGGAAAATGAGATGTACATAAACCAAGTGCCTGGCTGAATCACAGAGTCGGGACAGAGGCAGAGGCAGAACCAGCCGCTCCAAAAATCTAGACCTTTGTGAACATCATTTCATGTCCTTGATGCCCATCATGTGTACTGACTTGAAAATAAACATGCAGCTCTGTTATTCAAATGCATTCATAAACATCGTGCATCCTTCTGCTTTCAGACTGTTTGAATGCTTAGTGTAGAAACAGCTTTTTTTACATCAAAGATCAAAACATCAGGGTTTGGAGCATTTGTGTGCTCGTTAGAGTTAGTGTCAAATGTTTCTCCCTGGCTCACACCTACCTGCTATTGAGGGAAAAAATGTCTCATCAACTATTTATGGAAGACCCCAGGGGCTTCCTCTTGAGAGATCCTGAACATGTAATTTTCACCACTGTGTGGCAACTGCCACATTTCCTCCACCTCTGCGTCTGCTCTCAAACAACCCTTTAGTAGTCACTAGTATCAACATTGCTGTGGATTTGACCTACCAAGTTCATGATCTTAAATTGGCTGCTCTGGGTTTGCTCCAGGCCAGCACTATTACACCAAGAGCACATTATGAAAAAGGGGAGAATCCATCCCCTATTCACACATTTCCTGTAATGTCATTTTTGTGATGGTGGTCCCAAGGAACCTGCCAGTGTTCGAGAAAACTGTGTGTGTGTGTGGTGTGTGTGTGTGTGTGTGTGTGTGTGTGTGTGTGTGTGAAGAAGAGAGAGAGAGCAAGGGAGGAGACAGACAGACAGACATACAGAGAGAGATCTTTCAGTTTGAACTTATGGACTAACTTATTCTCAAAGGATAATTTAATGACACAATACCAAATGCTTATTGAACATTTTTTTCAATCATTTCTATTTTCTTAATTTGAAAAAAATTATTAGTTAGTTGTCTAAATAATTTGTTAATTTAATTAATTGAAACATTTCTTGGTTCATTTTATTTTATTTTTTTAAGTATATTTTAGTGATTATATTGTTTCTTGGTTCATTTTAAAAAGCTAAGTTTATTGAAACACAATTTACATTACTAAAATTTACCCTCTTAAAGTAGACAGGTTGATGAGTTTTAACAAACATAAACAATCCTAATCAAGGTGTGGAATGATTTCTTCCACGCAAAAGTCCCTTGAATCCTTTTGCAGCCTATCTCTTCCTCTCATCCCGGTCCCTGGCACCAGAGATCTGTTTCCTAATCTTAGAGTTTTGTCTTTCTTAGAATGTCAGATAAATGGATGTATATAGTATGTAGTCTTTTGCACATGACTTTTTTCACACAGCCTAATGCTTTTGAGATTCATCCACAACGTTGGATTATCAGTAGTTTGCTTCATTTCAATGAGAAGTAGTCTCCTATTGTGTCAAAATATTACAGTTTATTTATCCATTTACCAGTTAATAGAAATTTGAATTGTTTCCAGTATTTGGATATTATGAATATCACTATCACTACCTTTGCATACAGGTTTTTGTGTGAACAAATGTTTCCTATCTCTTGGGGAAGGATTGTGGGGTTACATTATAAATGTAATGTTTAACTTATTAGAAATAGCCACACTATTTTCCAAGGTGCCTATAACATTTTACATTCCCACTAGGAATGTATATGACTTAGAATTGCTCTACACCTTTACCCACATTTGGTATTTTTAGTCTTTTAATTTTAGATATTTGTAATGATTAATTTAATGGCCACCGTACCCAAATATTTGAGTGTTTTTTGTGAGAGAGTTTTAAATGAGATTTAAATTTATATTAGTGGACTTTGAGTAAAGAATATTGCCCTCAATTATATGGGTAGACCTCATCCAATCAGCTGAAGTCCTAAGTAAAATGGAAGTTGACCTCCACTAAGCAAGAGGGGATTCCACCAGCAGATTCTCTTCATCTGCAACATTAGCTCTTCTTGGTTTTCCAGGTAAATGACTACCTTTGGACTCAAACTGCAAATCCTTCCTGAGTCTATAGTCTGTTGGCCTTCCCCATCAGATTTTTACATTTGCCAAGCCTCCACAACTACAAGCTGATTTCTTGCAACAACTCTTCATATCTATGCATATAGATCTGTAACTCTATATTTTATTGGTTCTGTTTATCTGGAGAACCCCGACTAATACAATGATTTATGAGAAGTTCATTGTGTTTTTAATTTACATTTCTCTGATGAACATTTTTAATGTGCTCAAGGTCATTTGTATATCATCTTTTGTGAAATAAATATGCATGTATGTGTGTGTGTGTGTGAGGGAGGGAGAGAGAGAGAGAGAGAAAGAGAGAGAGAGAGAGAGAGAGAGAGAGAGAGAGAGAGAGAGAGAGATTGAGCATGTTTGTCTTCCAATTATTAAGTTCTAAGAATTCTTTATAGATTCTGGATACAAATCCTTTAAATAATATGTGATTTCCAATAATTTTTATCTAGGAGTGGCTCATATTTTCACTTATTTTTACAGTTTTTAGAGGAGCAGAAGTTTTAAATTTTAAATTTTGTTTAGGTCCAGTATATCGGTGTTCTTTTATGGCTCATATTTAGGTCCTAATTAAGGGATTTTGACCTAGTGCAATTTGCAAGGATCTTCCCCTATATTTTTTTCTAAGTATCATACAGTTTCAGCTTTTATATTTAGGTCTATTATTTATTTAGAGATAATTTTAGTATATGTTGTAAGATAAAAGTTAAGATTCATTTGTGTGCACATGGTTATTCAATTATGATGTGTCTGGGAATGGGCCTCTTTGGGTTCATATTGTTTGGGACTCTCTGCACTTTCTGGACTTCTATGTCTATTTCTTTCACCTGGTTAGAGAAGTGTTCTGTGTTTATTTTTTCAAAAAAAAATTCAATCCCTTGCTCTCTTCTCCTTCTGGCACCCCCATGATGCAAATGTTGGTATGTTTAAAGTTTTCCCAAATGCTCCTTTAAACTATTCTCTCTCTCTCTCTCTCTCTCTCTCTCTCTCTCTCTCTCTCTCTCTCTCTCTCTCTCTCTCTCATTTTTTTGCATTTTTTTTATTATTATTATTCTGATCAGGTGTTTTCTGCTTCTTTATCTTCCAAATCACTGATTTGATACTCTGGTTCATTTAATCTACTGTCGATTCCCTGTAAAGTATTCTTCATTTCAGTTGCTGTGTTCTTCATTTCTGACTTATTCTTTTTTAAGTTTCTTATCTCTCTGTTGAAGTTCTCACTAAGATTGTTGAGCATTTTTATAACCAGTGATTTGAACTCTGCATCTAGTAGGTTGCTTACCTCAATTTTGTTTAGTTCTTTTTCTAGAGTTTTGTTCTGTTACTTTATTTGGGATGTGTTTCTTTGTCTCTTCATTTTGGCTGCTTCCCTGTGTTTGTATCTGTGTATTAAGTAGAGCTTCTATGTCTCCTGGGCTTCATAGAGTGGCCTTTATTTAGTTGGTGTCCTGTAGGGCCCAGTGGTGCAGCCTTCCCTGTCACTGGAGCTGGTTGCTCCAGGTATGCCCCATGTAAGCTGTGTGCACCCTCCTGTTGTAGTTGAGTATTGATTGTTCTTGGCACAAGAATGGCAGGGATTTACTCTCAAGCTGGTGGGCTGCAAGGACTAGCTGAAACCTACAGTGGAGGATCTACTGAGCAGGGCCCCACCCCAAAGAGCAGAACATACTTCAGTGGGGCTCTGATATCTGCTGAGTCTGCCCCTTGAGTGTTTTGTTCATGGAGGTGGTTGGGTGGTGTTTGGCAGGGTCTGAAGCTGTCCATGGGTTGCACTGGTTTTAGGGAGGTGCAGGCCAGATCAGTCTATTATTGTGCTCTGCCCAGCGCCACCTGGAATGAGCTATAAAGTGATCTGCAGATGGCTGCTACTTGTGCTAGGTTTGAAAATGCCTGGGGCATGCCAAGCTGTGAACCAAGACTGGCTGCTGTTACTTCCAGGTCTGGGGCCACTTTGTAAGAGGTACAGGACACACAGAAACTGCTTGTTTGAGATATTTTAGGAGAGTCTTCAACATTAGCCAAGACAAGCCATTCTTATGGAAAAGCCACTGAACACAGCGTGGGTTGGCACACTAGTTAGTTGGAGTGAAGTCTCAAGAAATCACCACAACAGGGCAAACAGTGTGAGCCAGGCTAATGGTGACTGCTGCTCTGTGTGGGGGGGGGGGGGCGAGGGGGAAGGTGCGGGGGGGGGGGGGGAGACTAATGAGAGGAACAATGGCCTCTGCTGTTGCTTCTGTTTGGGAGAAAGCTGCCCCTTCAGCCCTCACCTTAATGCTAGACAATTCAATTTCTCCTCCTATGTCCTTGACACCTTTTGAGCTGCTGCCTCAGCGCTAAGAGCCCAGAGTGTATCAGTTAGTGAGGAAGTCCATGTGTGAGCCCTTCAAGAGGGGTGCCTGGAACTCCAGAAGTCCCCCATCTCACTCAGCCACAGTCCCCGCTGTTTCTTTGTTTTTAAATTATTTATTTATTTTTATAGTATTTTATTTTTATTTTAGACAGGAAGAGAAAGAAAGAGAGAAATGAAGATTTATTGTCCCACTTAGCTGTGCAATTATTGGTCATTCCTTGCATGTTCCTGACCAGAGATCAAACCCACAATCCTGGCGGATTTGGATGATGCTCTAATGAACTGAGCTTCTTGGCCAGGGCCTCTACTGTTTTTTAGAGCCAGAAGTTATGAGGACTTTTCTCCCCAGCAATGGAACCCTGGGCTGGAGAGCCTGGTGTGGGATTGGAACCCTCTTCTCCTCAGGGGGACCTCCATAGCTGAGTTATCCCTCTTAATTTTGAACCACCACATGTGGGTATAAAAAGACCCATTCTGCATCTCTGTCCCTCCTACCAGTCTTTAAGTGGCTTCTACTTTATATCCCTAGTTGTAGAACTTCTGTTCAGTTAGATTTTAAATGGTTTTGAATGATGGTTGTTCTATAGTTTAGTTATAATTTTGATGTAGTTGTGGAAGATGTGAGAACAGCATTTATCTACTCTGCCATCTTCACTGGAACTCTGTGATTTATTTTTTGACCCATGTGTTATCATAACGGTGTTTAATTATTTGGAGACTTTTTTTTATTTTGTTTGTATTTATTTTTAGTTAATTCCATGTACACAGAGAACACATTTTATTTTAATGATTTCAGTTTATATTTATTGAGATCTGTTATATTTTTAATAATATGACCTATCTAAATATATCTGGAATGTTTATTTACAGTGGAAAAGAATGTGTGCTCTCCTGTTATTGAGCGGCATGTACCATAACTGTCAATTAGTTCAAATAATTTTATGTCTTCTATGCCTTTACCTATTTTTTTGTCTACTTGTTCTTTCGGGTACTGAAAGAGGAGTGTTGAAATTTCCGACTACTGTAAAATGATTCATTTGTATAGTTCTCTTTTTAAGTCTATCTTTTTTGCTTTATATATGCTAAGCACAAAATATCCTATTACTGATTTTTAAAAATAATTATAGCTCTGGCTGGTGGCTCACTTGGTTGGAACATCATCCTCTACATCAAAAAGGTTGTAGATTTGATCCCCAGTCAGGGCATATATGGGAGACAACCACACAATTAATCTCTCTCTCTGTCTCTTGCTCTGTATCACTCACTCTCTCTCTCTCCCTCCTCTTTCTCTAAAATCAATAAACATATCCTCAAATGAGAATTAAAAATTTTAAGAATAATTATTAGTATAAGACTACTACTGTGAATAAGTACTATCATTACCTCCACATTGCAGATAAAAAAAAAAAAAAAAAAAAAAAAAAAAAAAACAGATGGAAAGGTTTAATAACTTGTCAAAATGACACACAAAGCATAAGACTTAATCTAACTGGGACTTGAACCCCAACATTCTGACTCTGGAAATTATTTGTATGGTAAAATATTAGCTAAAATTATAAAGCTAAATAACTATATTACTTGTTTAAAAGTAAGCAGATTAGAATTAGGAAGCCCTTATTTGATATCACTCTGTGGTGGTTATGGGTGATTTATTGCTTTATTTTACAGTACTGTACTTTATTAGCTTTCTACAATAAACATATATAACTATTACAAAAATGTAATTAAATCATTACTTTGTTTGTATTCATGAGAACCATTTTTAAAAGGCAAGATATTGGATACAGGCTTTTTATTAAATTACCATGGTATTTATCTGCTCAATAATTTGCCATAATCCATTTAACTATATCCTTAACTTTATTTTTAGAATGCAACCAATTTTGTTATAAAAATGCTGTGCTAACTACCATTGCATATAATATTTTACTAAATTTCTTAGTATTTCCTTAGTTTTAATTTCCAGAAGTGTATTACTGGATCAGATGCACCAGAAGTCCTATAGTATTTTAAGGAATACTTTATTGAGCCATAGCAGAGAATATATACACAAAATAATTTCCTATTTCATACATCAGTTAGTTACATAGAGTTTTTATAGTTTAAACTAAGGAAACTATATAGAGTCAAAAAAGAGAAAAATATATTCTGATATCTCGTGATCTCTTTAATATTTAACTAATACCCATACTTTGAGAATGGCATTTCATTTTATATGACTAGCTAAAATACTTGAGATCCACACTGAAATAGGGTTAGATTAAATTATTTTTAAAGTCTAAAAAATGACTCTCCACATATTAGTGACCCCTCTTATCTTCATGTGCCTTGAGGGCAGGTAGACAAGGGCTTGTATATGTCTTAACAAATGAAAGCAGCTATACCTAGTCTATGAAAACAAGACCCAGGATTGGTATGCTTATAAGACATTTACTATATTCACATTGAGTTCATTTATTGCATTGTGTTTGGATTAACCCAATGTTCCCAAGATTTCTTCATATGTTCACTTAAATTTATGCATTTTTAAAAAGAGAATCCTATTTCTTATTCCATATTTATTTTTCTTAGTAAGGAGTATTAAGTCATCCTGTATGTTAAGATGAGTTGAAGAATTGGCAAAACCTTTTTCTTCCTAATTCTTTTGTTACCCCCCAAAAAGTACATTCAAATTTTGCTATATTTTCTTTCTTTTTAATGTGCTTTATTGTTTATGCTATTACAGTTGTCCCAATTTCTTTTCCCTTTGTTCCCCTCCACTCAGTGACCCAACTCCCTCCAGATGTCCCCACCTTAGTCCATGCCCATTGGTTGTGCATATATTTCTTCTCAATATCTTCCTGTCTACTCCACTGCCTCCTACTATGCTTCTTAATTCCTGTACCATCTCCCTCCCTTTCCTCCCTTCCCTCTCCCCACTAACCTCCCCACAAAATGTTCCCCATACCTATAATTCTTTTCCTACTCTTGTTGTCTACTTAGTCTGCCTTTGCTTCAATTCCCTACCTTCTGTTGTTGGTTGTTGTGATACAGTTTTCATTTTAATGTTCATAGTTTTGATCCTCCTTCTCCTAAACAAGTACTTTAGCATTTCATATAATAATGCTTTGGATCTGATGAACTCCTTCAGTTCTACTTTGTCCTGGAAGCATTTTCTCTGCCCTTCTATTCCGAATGACAACTTTGCCAGATAGAGTAAACGTGGTTGTAGGTTTTTGCTTTTCATTACTTTGAATATTTCCTGCCAGTCCCTTCTTGCCTGCAGAGTTTCTTTTGAAAAATCAGCTGACAGTCTTACCAGGACCCCTTTGTACGTAATTCTCTTTGCTCTCTTGCTGAGATTCACTCTTTATCCTTAATTTTTGACATTTTGATTATAATGTGTCTTGGTGTGGTTCTCCCTGGGTCCAGCTTTTTTGGAACCCTCTGTGCTTCCTGGACCTGTAAGTCTATTTCCTTTCCCAAGTTAGGGAAGTTCTGCTTCATTATTTTTTCACATAATTTTTCAATTTCTAGTTCTTCTTCACCTTCTGGCAGCCCTGTGATTCAGATGTTGGCCCACTTATAGCTGTCTGATAAGTTTCTGAGCCTCTCTTCATTTTCCTCACTTCTAGTTTCCTCTTTCTTCACTGCTTGACTGTTTGTTCCTTCCCTATGTTCCAATTTGTTGATTTGATCCCTGGTTTTCTTGCCCTCACCACTAGTTTTGTATGTGTTTTCATTCATTTCAGCAAGACTAGCCTTCATTCATTCCCCATCTTGTTTAAGATATGCTGTTAGGTCTGTAAGCATTTTTATATCCAAAGTTCTGAACTGAACCTCAGAAAGATTTCCTATCTGCTGAGCCATTAGGTTAGATATTTTCTGGCTGCTCAGCTGTGTCACCGGGATCACTATCATGATCTGTGCCATCCTGACAGTTTTGTGTTTGTCTTTGTTTCCTGGGCAGGGCTGTCACACCTCCTATGCTATAGGGGGCAGAGCCCTGCACACTCGTTACAATCGGGTATCCCATCTCACCACGCGGTGCCATTTTCTGCGGGGGTGGGTGTCCAAGATGGATTCCTGCTGTTCACTCTCTGCTGAGAGACCAGGAGCCCCCTCTGCACCTCAAAGTCCAAGGCAATGGAGGTCTGCCTTCCCCGGCTTTGGAATCACAATCTGATGGGTCAGGTCTGCAGCTGGGAGTGCTCCCCAGGCGCTTCTCACCTCCCTCTAAATACAGGTGTCTGTGCTCACCGCTGTCCTGCCTCCATCGCTGCTGCTGCTGCAGACAACAGAACTTGAACTCTTCTCTCTGGCTTCACTCCTCCTACCTGTTCAGATGAGCACCACTTCTTTATAACTTCATACATTGGACTTCCATTTATTTTCTGGAACTTCTGGATATTTCTGGTTTTGCGGTAGTTGTATTCCTTCTTAGTTGTGGAGGGAGATGGAGCGTGTCAGTCTAGGCCTACATCTTGGCTGGCTCAAATTTTGCTATATTTTCTTGTGCTTCCCTCTATTCCTTTTCCCACACTCTGCCCCTGGCCAGGTGCCATTTGTTCGGTTTTCACAGGGTTGTAACGACATTTATTTGTATTTCTAAATCTAATATTTAAAAAGTAACACTTTAAACACATTTCTTTTATTCATTACAAATTATTCTCGTGATAACAGATAATGAATCAAAACAAAACTCTTTTCAGTTGAACTCATGCCTCAATACATGTATTCTTCGAAATTCCCTATTGGGACCTAGTCAGTCAAATTTATTTCATAAATTAATTCTCCTTCTGAAGACTTTGTGGTGAGTAGGTTAGTTTTTGGAGCAGTGGATATTCATAGAAGGAATATCGCAGCATTCTTATACCAAAGTTTACCTACTATTAAGCTGTTAATTTTGTTCGACTTTTGATTGGCTGATGCATACGTATGGTCTTAGCTCAGGCTGCTGTAACAGAGTACCATAGATGGGGTGGCTTAAACAACATGCATTTATTGCTCACTGTTCTGGATGCTAGAGGCTGGGAAACTTAAGGTCAGCCATGACGGAGTTCTGGAGAGAACCCTCTTGTTGGCTTGGAGACAGTTGCCTTCTTGCTATACACACACATGGCAGAGAAAGAAAGGCACACAGAGAGATGGAGAGATCTTCTCTGGTCTGTTCTTATGAGAGAACTCTTGCCATTATGAGGATGCCACCCCAGGACAGCTCTAAACATTATTATCTCAAAAAACCCTCTCCCTCCAAATAACATTACATTAGGGATGAGACTTTCAGCATATACGTTTGGGGGGGACATAAACATTCAATCTGTAACATACACACATATGCACACATGAAGATATACATTTATCTTTAGAAAAATATATATGAAGATCTATCAATAGATAAATAAGTTTATGAAGATATAAAACCTCAGGAGCCATTTTATACATGTAATGCATCCATTTCTATATATCTATGTATATGCATGTATGTGTCTATGCCTTTATATATACTCCCCGATGTGTGTATCTTCACATATATGTCAGTCAATCAAAAGTCAAAATACACATGCACACATATGTAAGTATAAATGTAATGGTTTGAGTTCTCATATAGCCAAGAATGGATATTTTAAGCATGAAAGAAAATGTGGTTGAAAAGTATTCTTATAAAAACCGCTCTTCTCTAGTTTTGTTTATGCTACCAAACTGCTCTTGACTTGCTTTGTTTCAAATAAGAAGTGCAAGGTTCATTTTTTTAATAACTAAATTTGTTTTTGTTTTTGTATAAACAGTTATTTTCCCCTCTTATTTTGTCTGTGTAGAGCACTTAAAAATAATTGTAATAAAAAATTTCTGCTAGAATGTAATACAAAAATTTTGCCAGATGTTTATTCTATTTACTTTTAATTTGTTTTTCTGGAAACCTGCTAAATCTAACACCCTTTCATTACTTTTCCATTGCTCCAAAACTAAATACAAAGTTAGCACCTTAAAGACAATGCCCATTTATTATCCCACAGTTTTTGTGGCTCAGGAATCTGGCCACAGTTTGACTGGGACCTATCTTTGGAACTAATAAAGTCATGTGTTGACCAGGCTGCATTTTTATCTGGACGCTTGCCCATGGAAGAATCTGCTTCCAAGTTCATTCATGTTGTTGGAGGAATTTGGTTTCCTACAGTGGTATGACTGAATGCTTAGGGTTTTTGCTGCCTGTAGGCTAGAGTTTACTCTCAGCTCCTAGAAGATGCCTGGTTCCATAGGTCCTCCTATAACAAACAGCTTAGTTCTTCAAGCCAGCAAAAAGAATCCCACTTCATGTGCTAAGACAGTGTTTTATATAATGAAGTATAATCATGTGTGCAACATTCCATGCCTTTTGCCACTGTGTTCTGTTGGTTAGAAATGAGTTTCTGCTGGTATTCAAGGGATGGGAGTATAGGTGAGTAGCCTTAGGGTGTGTCCACCACAACCCACTCACTTCTAGTTCAGGGAATATTTTCTTTTCAGCCCAACTGTTATTTCTTTACCAAATTATTTATTTATTTTTTCTTAGCAACAATTGTCATTCTATTTTTCTTAGATTGAGATTCTGTATTTTTAAGAACCTTTTAGATGCTAGTGACAGAACTTCAGTTCTAAGCAGTGTAGGCAAAAACAGAAACTTAGTGTGAGGGTCCTGAAGTTGTTTATGGAACACGGGCTAGGAAAGGTTAAAAAGAGCAATGGAAAAGGCTGGAATGTAGCAAACACATAGAAGTGAGAACGGCATATCCTTTCGGTGGTTCTCCTGTTACTGCCGCCTTGCTCTGCATGTCGGATGCTTCTCTCTCTTGCTACACATTGACTTTCTTCGCCTTCGTCCACATGCTGGATGCCAAAGGATTAAATGAGTTAACACACATAAAGCCATTGGAACAGAGTTGGCACATGGCAACTGTCCGGCAACTGTAAACTTATTATTTTATTATTAGTTTCATTATTGCTGTCTTTTGTATATTTATGTTACAGTGGGGGAGAAGCTCCATTGCTAAATAAGGTTGGAGAATGCTAGAGAGGCAGTCTCATAGCTCCTTACTGGAATTTCAACTTTGTCTCCTTTTTGTTTTGTGTGTTTTCTTGTGCATTTCCAAGATTGCAGTTTTTTTCTATATCATCCATTCTGTTATTTATATAAGTTGTACTGTTTACTCATTTCAATGCAGAATTTGGCTCGGCAAACTAATGTCATCTCTCTTTCTTCCAAAACTTTCTTTTTCCATGGTTTCTCCTTTTTTCTCATCCCATTGTTCTTCCCATAACAGTGTGTTCTTTCCTATGACTTTCTGCTTTGGTTTCATGGAGGCCAGACTGTGTGTATCCTAAGAATGTAAAACATTTTCTAAAACATTATTCTGGTCATTATAATACACATTTTTTCAGAAATATGTTTCTTCTCTGTGCTCTTAAGAATTGGTTTTGTCTTAATTACAATATGCCCCATCTTTACGAGGTCATGATTTCATGATGGGTTCTCCTGTGTTCTTGTGAAGAGAGTGGCCTCTTCTAAACAGTTGCAGAATTGATGCTGTCATATCCCTTCATTTCTCCATCTCAGGACAAGCTAATAGCAAATGGGAGTCTCCACCTGAAGGCTTTTCCAGCATGCTTGGGGATTGGGAAGAAGTGCCAGAGAGCTGGAATCCTGAGAGTAGTCCTCATGATGGTAGCTTACTTTGGAATGGGAGTTGCCCAGCTTCTTAACCTCAGTTGGGACAACTTCAAGGTATGTCCTAGGCTCTCTCCCAGAGATCTTCAGTGGGTCTAAGCACTAGTTTTCCACAGCAAAGCTTGCTTGTTCATGACCTTTTGTTGGTTGCCTTCCCTTCCATTTATTACTTCCTTACTTCCTGATTGAAGCTTCCTTGTACGTTCTCCCCTATGAACTAGGCACACTCCAACCTTCTCTCAGCCTCTTCTAGAGGAGCCTGTCCTAGGTCAAGTTGCCTGTCAACAAACCAGGTGAATTATTTTATCGTGAGTATTGACTAACCATGTTTTAGGTAGAGTTGATGTTGCTCACAATTTCAAACAGATTATCACTGGGCTCTGCTTTGGCTTGAGGTGGGTTTATCTCTAATTACCACTCCATGCTGGGGAATGGATGAAGGGTAGGATAACTGTTACCAACAATGCATTTTGTTTTTTAGGGTTTTCCCTTCTTTGCCTCACTCATGTCCTTTTCTTGTAGGGCTTATAATTTGTAGGGTACTATGCCATTCATCTTCGTATTTCCTTTGGTTGTTCTCCGAAATTTTTCATGTAGGACTAGATATAGAACACGAGGTATTAATAATGTTTAAATGTGAGTAGCATTTTATCCAAAAGGGTGGCCTTTCACAGGAGATGGTCTGAGATCCAGTTTTCTTATGCATTCAATCCTTTAATTTAAAAAATGCTGTGCTCTGTAGTTCTATGGTCTTGAGGAAAAACACGATCTCTGTCTATAAAAAATGCACAACCTAGTATTTCTCAACATGTAGTCCATACACCACTGCATCTAACTGACTTGTTGGACAGATTCTTGGGTGTCATTTGAGACCTACTGATTTATAATTTCAAAAACCCAGGTATTTCTTGTGAATGCTAAACTTTGTGAGCAAATACCCTAGTGGTTAGTTAGAGTAGGCTTTTTATTTTTTAACTAAGAGAAACCCAGAAAAAGACAAAAACTAAAGTATTTTCTAAGCACATCCTATTTTAAACTCATAGTCCATTGAGATTAATTTAAATAATTTAACCGTTTCGATTAAGAAAGAGCAATAATCTTTATTCTCACCCTGTCTTCTTTGAAAAGATCATTTCAGTGTTGGTTTTTCTGCTAGTAAAATTTCGGCACCATACAGCCTCATGTAGTTTCTAAAAATGGTATGTGAAAAAACAATTTCTGGGTCTTTTTTGAAAATATTTTACTTCTGAATTTTATAGATAATTTGGCTGGGTATCATACTCTGGGTTGAAAATAATTTCTGTAGTATTTTTATGGTACTATTTCACTGCCTTCTAGCATCTGTGTTGCTGGAAAAATTCCAGTTCTACTTGCTTATTTGGAGAAATCAGTTTTGTCTCTCTATAAGCTTTCAGGATATTTCTTTTATCTTTGGAGTCTTAACATCTTATGATTATGTTTCATGTGGTTTTCTTTTTATTCGTTGTGCAGGCTCTCAGAGGGCCCTTTATGCTTAATGTCATACATCCTTTTGTGTCTCTGAAGAATATCTATTCCTTATTGCTCTTATTTCTTTTTGTCTTCAAAAAAAATTTTTCAATTACAGTTTGCATTCAATATCCCTTTGTATTAGTTTCAGACAGACAGGGTAGTGGTTAGACAAGCACATACTTCACAGTGTCCCCCCTGGTACTTCAGCCATCCACGTGATGCCATGTAGAGTTATTACAATATTATGCTGCACTTGCTGGTTTGGCTCAGTGGATTGAGCGTCGGCCTGCAAGCTAAGTGTCGCTGGTTCGATCTTCCAGTCAGGGTACATCAGAGAAGGAAAACTCTGACTCCAAAAAACCTCCGCTGCCTTGCGGCATACCTCTTCAGGTGAAAGGCTAAGGGAGTAAACCCCGACAGAAAATCCGGAGCCGGAGTCCCTAAGGCGGTTTGACGTTGTAGTCAACACCGGCAACTCCTGCGGCGCACCTGAAGCCAAGCTGTATTGACTCCGTCTTTCCCTTGGACCCTTCAGCTGCGAAGAGAGGTGGGGTCTGCTGCATGGGCAACAGCAGACCCTCCATATCACCCTGCCCAGGCTTTGTAGCTTCAGCTTCACTGGAGAGGACACTCCAGCGTCATCGCAAGATGTCGATTTAACACGGGAGGAGACAGATACCGTGTCACTCCCAAGTTGGACTGCACAGCGATTCTCGGCGGTGCAGATAGACTCTTAAGAAGCTACACCATCGTCTCTCGAGACGGACGGCTGCCGACGACGAGGATGCTGTACTTTGCATTATCATGACTATTTTGTAACTACCAATCTGTACTTAATCCCTTCCCCTTATTCACCCAGCCTCCCCATCTCCACCGTACCATTCATTGTGTTCTCATTCTTTCTCTCTGCCCCCCTTTTCTTCTTTAATTTTAAGAAATTTCTAAATGTAACTAGCCAGTTCTTATATCAAACTCTGTTCATTTTGGCTTTTCCTCCTTCATACTTCTGCTTTGGAATTTTTTGTTTGTTTATTCATGTTTTTTCTAAAAATAGTGTGCATTTATTTTTTATCTGTTGCATAGTTTGTATTTTCATTGACCTTATCGGTAGTATTAATTCTTCAAAGAGTCTGGCATTAAGTTGACCTTAATGTTAAATTTTGGTGATGTTGTGAGACTAATTTATATCTCTGTTTAGAAGTTTTTATGGGAAACATGAGAGGCTATATTCAGAGCCAGTAGTCATACACCAATTAAAACCAGAATTGGATCCTGTGTTTTTAAAATTAAGTTTACAAACTTGGCTCTTAAATTCTTAAACTATGTAATAACACTGGTAATGTAGCAATTGCTTCTAACTTGTTTTAAATGCTCCACACTGATAATTTCCTTCTACACATATTGACCTTAATTGAAAAATAAATTTGTTTTCTACCTAATAAATGTGATGGGCTGGTACTGTCAAACCATTATCTGTACATCTTGGGGGTATTTTAAGGCACAGTCTTGAAGCCAAGTGGTTTTAACCACCCAAAAAGCATGTTATCCTGGGGTAGTGTATAAAGTATGTGTATGTGTGTGTGTGCTAATGTGTCTTCGTCCACTGGAATCTTTAACTAGAAGAGAAACCATCTGAGGCAGGTATTTTCAGGCTGGAATACCATGGCACACATCTCCCTAACAAAGTCATTGTTGAAGTCCTTCCTGTTGACTTTTAACCTCAGGGTCTGAATAAAGCCCCTCATCCATGAAGCAGTTGATTCCACTAGCAGCAGCCTGTGTCTGGGATCCTGGGGACCCTGCATCTGGACTGCTTTAATCCTGACAAATCATCTGATTTTATTGATAGCCACCTGGAAAATTACATTCAGGGCAGTGGGTTAAGGCACACAATTTAAAACTCAGTCCTCAAGAGGAGCAGCAAGAGATGACCCACCCTGGACGCCTCTGCAGCCAGCCCACAGAAATAGGCATTTTTAAAGCAATGACTCAATATTACTTTGCCAAGTTCACTCTGCTATTTCTTTCTCTAAGGGGTATTTTAAATGAGGAAAGTTTCCTCTCCAGGTTGCATTGTAGAGGGTGGGGGGCAAGGACAGCTCTCAGCCTGCCATCAAAAGCCCTGAGCAGCAGCCCCTTCACCAGTGTCCCTTGTCAACTCCTGTGTTACTGTGTTCCACACGCCTCACAGGATTCTTGCAGGGGGGGTGGTTCCTGGCAGTTCGGGAATAGTAATGCTTCTGACCCCACAGCAAGTCTTCATTCTGGCTGCCACATCAGATCAAATACTGTGCAGGATTATCCCTTCAGGAGGAAATGATCCGTTTTTAACAGTTAGCAGGTGTTGCCGAGCAGATCTGCACTCTCTGGGGAGTTGGGAAGCAAGCAGGGTCAGAGGCAGAGGTTTGCTTTGGGTGAACAGTGATGCTGCCACACCTACACACTCCCCATGGGGGTCCCAGAATGCCTTACGGAGCTTGAAAGGAGCAGAGGCAGAATTGGTGGAAAGGGTTTTTCTTTTGGGGTAAAAGGAGCAAAACCTCCCTAATGACTACAGGACCAGGAAGGGGCTTTGCCAATTATTTTTCCAAGAAGATGGAAAGCTGGAGGGCACTCCCTGATCTTGAGTCAGGAAGCTTATTTTGAACAGAAAAAGTTTTAAAATGACACATAGTCTTAAAAATGAAATCATCTGTGACCCTATTTCTTCAGATTTGAAAGGTCTGGAGCATGATGTTTCTGCGGCTTCTCCAGCAGCTTAACTGGTAGGAGCTTAAGTCCTCAAAAGAGTCCTTCTCCACAGAACTCTACAATTGCATGTGACTGATCATTGTGATCGAAGGGGAATTGACTAGTGAAGGATGAGAATGTCTAAATACTTTCAAGAAATAATAGCTTTTGCATAGATTATGCAGCCTTACTACTTTCAAAAGCAAGTAATTACTCAAACTAGACCAACTAAAGCATTGCAAAGCAGATCTCCTTGGGGGACGTGTCTTAACATAGTAATTTTAAAATGGTTTATAATTCACATAGCAAATAGAAAATTTAAATGGTGTCATGATTGTTTGAATGTCATGGCAGCTTGGAAAGAGTTCGGAGTAGAGGAAAGGACACTCCTTTAGTTTGGATGAACTTGGCTTTGAGATTTCTTTCATATCATTTATTAGTTGTGAGATTTTTGAACTACCTAGTTGCTTAAAGCCATACATACTAATATTTCAATTTGACCAAAAAGCAACTACATTACAGGGTTGTTAATAAGAGTAAAACTTAAAAGTGCATCCATAATGGTTGAAAAACTTTTACAAATGTAAGTCAGATTCTCATTACATTTAGAATAAAAGCTGAACTCCATGCCAGGACCCTTAGGACCTGCCACGCTCCATGTCCTGCCACCAGCTCCATCTCCTCCGTTGACTCAGTCCCTGCTCAGCCCCGTGCCCTCACTTGCTTGGCTCATTGCAACTGTATTCTCCTGATGTCAGCATCAATGACATTTTCTTATACATACTGAGATACTTTAATTTATAAGGACCATATAGGTGGTCATTGAGATGATCAAAGTATATTCCTCAAAAATGTATTTGGTTTTACTTTATCATTCTTGGCTGTCAGCTCCCCAGACCTTTGGGATTGCCTATGATGGGGGCATCAAAGTATCACTTGTTATATTGATGAGGTGACTTTTTCACCTCACTTAAGGATGGGCTCTCTTGGTTGCCAGGAGAACCAACCTTGTAATTAGAGGGTTGGAGCTTTCAGTTCCATTCCTAGACCTTCAGGGAGGAGAAAGGGGCTAGAAGTAGAATTGATCACAAAGGGCAAATGATTAATTAATTATGCCTGTGTAATGAAGCCTCCATAAAAACTCAGAAGCGGAAGGTTCAGAGGGCTTCCACGGTGGTGAGCATGCGGAGACCTGGAGGAGAGCACCCTGCTCTGAGAGGGCATGGATGCTCTGTGCACCTCTCCCACCTGGCTGTTAGTGAATCATGTTCTTTATAATAAGCCTGGCATCTAGTAATTAAAATGTTTCTCTGAATTCTATGAGCCATTTTAGCGAATTGATTCGACCTGAGGAGGGGGTCATGGGAACCTGTGATTTATAGCGATTCGGTCAGAAGTACAGGTAGCATCCTGGGCTTGGGACGGGCATCTGAAGTCAGAGGGCAGGGGTTGTTTTGAAACCCCTGATTTATAGCTGGATAGGTCAGATGCACAGATAATGACCTGGGCTTGTGACTGATGCGTGAAGTAGTATAAAGGTACCATCTTGTGGTACGAAGCCCTTAAACTGTGGGATATGACCCTATCTCCAAGTAGATAGTATCAGGATTGAGTTGGATTATAGGACACCCAGATGGTCTCCAAACATTGCTTACTGGTGTGAAGGAACGCCACCCCCCCATTTCCATCCTCCACACACATTGAAATCGGGGACCAGAACTATAATTATATACCTTCCCTTACCACCTCTGTTTATGTAATATGGTGTCTACTTGCACCACTTCATTCAATAATATTTATTGAATACCCATTGTGGGACTTGCAAGACATTCTTCTAATAACTAAGGGTAGAGTTCTGAACAAATCTCAATATGTCCCTGCTTTCCTGGAACTCCCATTCTAATGCAGGAGAAAGATAACAAGAAAGTAAATAGCAGGATGGTTTCGGGTAATAAAAAGAGCAATCAAGAAAACAAAATGAGGGATTGGAGGGGGCTTCTGCAGTGGGGATAATCAGTGTCTCTAAGGAGGTGGTGACTTTGAGCAGAGACCCCAGCTCAAGCCAGAATCCTGTAACAAAAACGAGATAAGTCCCTGTACAAAGGAGAGTTCTCTATCCTGGTGTATGTTAAAGCAGGAGGGGGTGCTGTGACTAAAACAAGCCTCGATAAAAATGTACTTCTGCAAGACGAACATGAGCTGTCACATGAGTCTTTCCCGCGGAGTTCCTTGACTATAGCTGGGCAATAAAACTTTCCCAGGAAACCATCGTGACTGCTGGGAGAAAGGACCTGTAATAGGGTCCAAATTTATGAGGTTTTGCTCTATACCGCTTCAAAAGGAAAACTTGAAAACACAGAGCGGGATGTGCGGCCGTTCTTCTTTATCACCGTGGGGGAAGTCGCCCATTCCCCCCATCTGCTCTTTCCTGAGATATTTATGTCTTCAAAACAATCCCATGGGGCCAGCACCAGGGTGCTCTTCACTGAGTGGCTATGAGTCTGAAGCTGGTCTTACTGCTTCTAGGCCCGTTAGGAATGAATTCAAAGAGAGCCGACCTGATGCTGACCGTTTCAGGCCAATGGGTCCATCTACCGTGGCTACTTCTCCCTCTGTCCACTGCTGTCTGTCCTTCCTTGCTTTAATATGTCTTCGGGGAGTTTCTTCTCTGCTCAGTGTGGTGCTGGAAGAATTTTTTCTCAAGCCTTCACTTAAAGAGAATTATGAACCACTGGGAAAAAAGGCTCTTCTGTTGATTAGGCTTCTTTTTTCTCCATTTGGGGGAAATTAAATGACTGCAATATAAATTTGATTTGAACAGTTCTTAAATGTCTTCTTTCAACATTGACAGGAATTTTGCCTCTACATTTTGATTTCGCACATTGAAAACGTGAACCAGAAAGATGCATAACCACTAAAAGCACAAATTGCAAGAAGCAATCTAAATACAAACCAGCAAAAATGATGATGATAAAGTGTCTTTTGCATGTCAGATCTATAAACACACTTAGAGGATGATGATATTATAATTGCAAGTAACATATTCTTGGAGAGTGAGTCCCAAATTCAATTTTTAACCATCCCCAAAGTTTGAAAAGGCTGTCAACTATGGTTTCACATATACGTGCATTACATATATGATGTTTACATAAATCGTCAGCTCCAAACTGTAGTGGGGATCAGTAGCCAGGGGCTCACATACAAAAGTAAGGACTTATATGTATTTGCCTCAACCGAGGTAGTCATACTTCTGATGGTAATATTGCTACAGTAGTGCCCCCTTATCCATGGTTTTGCTTTCTATGGTTTGTTACCTGTAATCAACCACTGTCCAAAAATATTAAATAGAAAATTCCAGAAATAAACAATCCATAATTTTTAAATTGTACATGTACTGAATAATGTGATGTAAACACACTGCATCCCATTCCTCCATCAGCCCTTCGTCCAAAGTCCCCATGCTGTTATATGCACCTGCCCATTAGTCACTCGGTGGTCCTCTTGGTTATCACATCAACTATGTTCAAGTCACCCTTATTTTACTTAATAATGGCCTCAAAGCTCAAGAGGAGTGATGCTAGCAATTCAGATATGCCAAAGAGGAACTTGGAAGTGCTTTCTTTAAGTAAAAAGGTGAAAGTTCCTGACTTAATAAGAAAAGAAATAAAATTGTATGCTGAGGTTGCTAAGATCTAGGATAAGAACAAATCTATCCATGAAATTGTGAAGCAGAAAAAAGAAATGCATGCTACTTTTGCTGTCACACCTCAAACTGCAAAAGTTGCAGCCACAGTGAGTGATAAGTGCTTAGTTAAGATAGAAAAGGCATTAAATCCATGGGTGGAAGAAATGAACAGAAAACATGTTCTTATTGACAGCAGCATGTTACACCAGAAAGCACTGCAGACGGTTGGGAGACTTCAGCCAGGGGTTCCCTGAAAACAGTGACCATATTCACGTAACTTTTATTATAGAATAGTGCTATAATTGTTCTATTTTATTATTAGTTATTGTTGTTAATACCTTCCTATGCCTAATTAAGAAATTAAACTTTACCATAGGTATATATGTGTAAGGAAAAAACATGGTATAGACAGGATGGGGCAAAAGTACACTTACAGTTGTTCTTATGGAAAGTAATACAATAAATCATAATATAAGAATTAACTGTGTTTCACATACAACTGTAAACCTACTTTTGCCTCACCCTGAATAGGCTTTGGTATCATCCCCAGTTTCAGGCATCTATTGAGGTTCTTATACTGTATCCGCTATGGATAAGGGGAGGGGGAACAATGGTATTTGATGCATCATTTCTCCTTTTTGAAAGTCTAAACTCTCATTTTTAAAACCTGACTATTTATTATTACATGTCATCTTTCAAGTCCAGAACAATCACAAAAGGAGACACATGAGATATTCTTTTATGCTACGATTTACTATGAATCACAATTTCTTCTTTTCTCTGGAATAAGAAAGGGGCAGAAGACAAAGATGACAGGGCCACCTGTGCTTAGTTACATGTGATTTGAAAATAGAGTTAATAGCATGAAATATATTCATACAGTGAACTTCTGGAAATGTGAAATTTCTGGGCTTTGTGATCAAAATTCATCACCAATGGAAAGTTTTAAAATAAGAGAAAATGACTAGGGAAAGCTGCCTGAAACCATAACAGGCTTGAAAAACAGACACACAAAATAAAACTTAAAAGAAGGATCTGGCATGAAAACAGTTTAGTACGATTTTCTATATATGTACATATAAAAGCTTCACAGGTGATCATGAGTGTATGGAAGAAACTATGATAGGAAACCTGGACGGTTGAAACTGAGCTCATATTCAAACAAGACGCTGGCAGCACTTATGGAAGAAAAACAAGAGAGGCGCAAATTTCTGAAAATGTCGTCATATAAATAAATTGAAAAATATCTTGGTCCGAATTCCTATGACATCAATTCTGTCATAAAAACTAGTTTAAAAAGTCTTTTTACCTCGGAGTAAGTTACAAATGACCTAACTTAAAAAGTGAAGTAGAAGTGAAAAAGGAAACATGTATTACTTCGAAATTCACATAGTAATGCGAGCCTGGAAAACAGGTCATCCCCCTCCTCCTCTCTTTCTTCTAAATACATCAGTGTTGGCGCTGTGCCATACATTCATTCATTCACTCAATTGCTTTCTCCGTAACTGTTTATTCAGCAGCTACTCTGTGACAGGCAACAGAGAAAGTTCTGGTGAAGCAATGGTTAGAAAAGACAGACACTGTCTCTGTGCTGTTTCTCCTGGAGCTAACAATCTAGTTGAGGTGACGAATGTTAATTAAAAATTAGACTCGTGATGTAAACTATGAAGGACAGGGGCAAAGCTACACAAGATCATATTTAGAATTTAACTTGAGGATCAAGGAAAGCTTCCCCGAGGAACCAGCTACCTGAAGGAAGGGACGACTTCCTTGCTGTAAGGGAGGGGTGGGCAAGGGAAAGAAAGAGCATCTCAGGCTCAGGCCAGGTTGGTGATATGAGGGGAGATGGTGCATAGGATAAACTTAAAGGAGAGTGGGGCATTCACTGGGATCAGAGAATCATAGCACATAAGCCTGGAAGGGCACTTCCTGTGCTCTAGTTCAATCTCTTTATTTTACAGGTGAAGAAACAGACTCAGAGGGGTTAGGAGACTAGACCAAGGTGATGTTAGTAATGAGCAGTGGAGCTGGGATCAGAGTCCAGGGCTCCTAATTAGCCTTTGAATGCTTTCTCACTACACCATGCTGATTCTTCCTGTCTGTCTTAATGAGTCGCTCTAGATTCTGTGAAATTAGCATAATAATTATTTGTATATAAATACTGCATTTAAAATACTGCTACTTAACAGGACTTAGCAACCTTCATCTGCAACCTGTCAGTGTATCGGTCCTAAATGAGCAAATAATAATTGGCTTTTTATCCTGCAAAGGTGCCGATCAAAACCCAAGCTCAAAACATGTATGAGTTAAATTCTGAATCAAAGGTGTCATTTTACTATATACTGATTTAGTATTTTACCCAGTAACCACAGTGCTGAGTCCTAGGCATTGTGCTGGGACTAAAACAGTTCTGTTTTAGCCAACAAGATCTGGTTTCTTCTTTCAAAGAGTTGGCAGCCCAGTGATGGTACTTACGTACAACTGTGGTTACTTTTTCTCTTGCATCTAAACGCTGACCTTAGTGTTTTGAGGTGAAGCTTGGCATAAAACAAACGAGACCTCTGAACAGAGTTTTGAAAGAATGCCTCCCCAAAGCATTTAGGACAGGTAACTAGACTATTGAGTAAGATAAGGAAGCTTCCAGAATGTGGATGTGGTGGGGAATAAAGAGGAAAGGAGATCAGAGGAGATTGGTTAATTAGACCTTGGTAATGTCCTCAAATTCAAAGGACAAATTGTATTCCTCTGTCAGATTGCACTACTTTGGGGAGCTGGTGATGAAACATGGCCATCAAATTACACTGAACTGTGACCGTCCTTTGTTCACAGGTGCATCCGATTTGCTATAATAATTATCCTCCATTGGCTGGGGCACTGAGATTTTTTTTAAAGGTTGATTACCTTGGGCATTACCCTGGCTGGTTTGGCTCAGTGGATTGAGCGTCGGCCTGCGAGCTAAGTGTCGCTGGTTCGCTCTTCCAGTCAGGGCACATCAGAGAAGGGAAACTCTGACTCCAAAAAACCTCCGCTGCCTTGCGGCATACCTCTTCAGGGGAAAGGCTAAGGGAGTAAACCCCGACAGAAAATCCGGAGCCGGAGTCCCTAAGGCGGTTTGACGTTGTAGTCAACACCGGCAACTCCTGCGGCGCACCTGAAGCCAAGCTGTATTGACTCCGTCTTTCCCTTGGATCCTTCAGCTGCGAAGAGAGGGGGGGTCTGCTGCATGGGCAACAGCAGACCCTCCATATCACCCTGCCCAGGCTCTGTAGCTTCATCGCAAGATGTCGATTCAACACGGGAGGAGACAGATACCGTGTCACTCCCGAGTCGGACTGCAGAGCCATTCTCGGCGGTGCAGATAGACTCTTAAGAAGCTACACCATCATCTCTCGAGGCTCTGTAGCTTCAGCTTCACTGGAGAGTGCAGATAGACTCTTAAGAAGCTACACCATCTTCTCTCGAGACGGACGGCTGCCGACGACGACCTTGGGCATTGCATTAGTAGTGCTGCAATAATGCAACACCCGTGCAGTGATTCTAAGCTTGTACAAGCTCGAATATCCCCGTCTTACAAATGCTGGCCGTGGAAGGCCTGTGTGTTAGATCTCAGTTGTTTCTAGCAATCCTACAACAGAGAATACACTTTTGTTTTTCATTAACAACATCATGAATATGCCCGTCTCTAAAATTTCAAGGGAATTAATTTGAGGGCACTGTGTGTTATGGACAGAAGGGTCAAGAACTGTGCCCAATGAAGAGGACATGCCATCCATTTTTTCTTGGTGAATGAAAGCCCAACAGTTCCAGACAAACCCTTTTCTAAGAAATGCATTGCATTTCTCGATCCAAATACTCATCTGATGAGAATCTAAAACCCCTACTGAATTACACTGGACAAGAACCTGATGATGTTGATTCTTTCAAGATCACTGAAGAAATCGACTCTCATCTCTGCTTCTGATACTTTTTAGTCCATCCATCTTGAAAATGTCTATGGAATGATTCTGTTGTGCCTTCAGAAATGAAATTCATAGGCATGGATTTTTCTCACACAGCAACTTTATATACAAAGATGAGAATAGCAGAAAGGTCATTTCCAAAGAAAGTGACATTTATTCTGTATTCACTGAAAAGCCAAAAGAGTTTTCTCATTCACCCATGCCGACCGAGCGCTGCATCTTCCCCAGAAACGGGGAGAGAGACTGCTCCTATCTGCCCTTGCATCAGACTTCAGGCTCAAGCCCTGTCGAGACAAAATGGCTTCTTTCAAGGATGAACCTGCTGTGCTCACCAGAGGCTTTATTATGTTTATTGTTCAAGCCTGTTGGACAGGTTTGGTTTACTTAGTTCAATATCACTAGGAAAGTGCCTGCCTCTTCTCTGCATTAGTTTTGTACCAGTGTTAAGCTTTACTTTTTCTCCTATAAAGTAAGTCTTAGCCTTGCAGATTTATATACACATATATATGAGTGGATACATGTATGTATGTATCATTTCCATCTATATCTATCATATATTTGTATACATATGTATGTGAATGTGTATATATATGCATGTGTGTATATATACACATATATACAGACACATGTGAGTTTGGAAGAACGAAGGCCACAGAGAAGTCATGCAGATGCTTTGCATGAACTTGAGAAACCATTCCATCCATTCTCACAGTGTTGTTGAGGGTGGTGATGAAGGTCGTAGAGCAGATGAAGGGGAACATCAGGAGGACAGAAAGGTTTCCCTACATTCTAGCTTTCCTGTCCTTAGAGCTCTATGGCTTCTGTCCCTCACAACGAATAGTTAACAGTTTATGGTTTTCTCCTCAACTGAAATGTATCTCCTTAGAAGACCATATTGCAGAATAATTAAAAATACAGGTTCTGAGTGTGAATCATGGCTTTGTCCCCTTGGATAAATTGCAGAGTCTCTGTGTGCTTTTGAATCCTCACATGTAAAACAAATTCCCTAATATTCCCTACCTTAATTGATTGGGAAGATTAAATAAATTAATGTATGTGAGGCAACTATAACAAATCTTGACATACAGTAAACATTCAAAGGTGTGAACCATCAAGGAATGCCCCATCATTCCTTAGTCCTACAAGACAGCCTAGGTCATTGGAAAAGTTTGGAAGGTGAAGGACCATGTTGTTTAAGTTTGAGCTAACTAGAACTGTAAATCTAGCAGTTAAAATAATAAACAGAGTAATTATTGCAGAATTAACAGCAATTCGGATGGCATTACATTTAAAACTTGAACCTTGCTCGAACCACTTTTAACTTTTTTAATGTTTAAGACCTATAAATGTCAGAGCACACTAATTTCTTTGGCTTTCAATAAATGCCAGTGACTTTGAGAATTGTTACCTCTTTAGTTTATCTGGCAAGAGCACAAGCTTAAAGGGTATTGGGGAGGGCATTGATTACAGTGGTGACCCATTGTCTTCACAGTAAAAAAATGCAGGTTACTGAGGTCAACCAGCCTCTCACACTACCGTCCTTCGGGGGCCTTTTGGGTGGAGTCACTTGAACTAGGTGCTGAATGCAACTCCAAGGACAGAGATGACACAGCCCCTTCTGTTAATGAGTGCCCTATTCACTGGGGGAAATATGTTGACAATTAGATACTATCTAATTCCTCTGGAATCTACAGAGAATAAGATAATTTTCTCAAGGAAAATGTTCTAAGTAACCAAAACTTGTCCCATCTGGGGCCCTCAAAAGTGATTTAAATATTTCATATGGAAAATCTTTCTAATAGAAGTTGAACACACTTGAGCAGAGACTCCAGAGAAGAATTTTGCAATTACTTAATAATGCAGGATCATCATTATGGACATCAATTATAGAACTGTGCTATAGGATCGGGGACTACTGAGGTGTGAAGGACTGTTTGCCCTGGTCTTAAATGGTCCCAGATGGACACGCTTCCTTATGGACAGGTAGTCAGCTTGCTTTCAATAGTGCAGCCTTCCCTCTCTTCCTAGTGGTTGAACATCCAGAAAAAGAAAAAAAAAAAAAAAAAAAAAAAAGATTGCCAGAATTCTGCATGGCTGAAAATAAATAGATCGATATTATTTTCTTAAAAATAAAGGTAAATGTAAGGAAGCCATCAACTTTTCAGTACCTCCTAGATGCTGAGCATTTCTGCCTACATCATTATCGTTTGTCCTCCTAACAGTTTTTACAACATAAAGGAAGTTCCTGGGGTCAGAGGGTTTCCAAATTTGACCTAGACCACTTTTTCTCAGAGTTTAGAGTACACAAGAATCACAAGAAACGCTCAATAGAACAATTTCCTGGGTCCCATCTTCAGAGACTCTGAGCCAGTAGGTCTTCCGTGGGGCCCAAATATTTGCCTTTCCGACAAGCTCCCAGGTGATGTCATTGTTGGTGGTCACTGAGTGAAGCTACCCTAGGTGACGCAGCTAGGAAGGGACAGAGAGAATCTCAACCAAAGAGTGTCTGACCTCAGGGTGCACTGCCGGTTTCCCCCGCTATCTGAAATTAGTGTTCCTACGCAACCTTCCGTAAGCCAAAAGGGCACGATGCAGAGAAGCCCTTACCCATTATCTATAGAGAACGTTTAAACACTCCCAGAACCCCAACATAACCTGCCAAATCGTAGCAAGTAACACATAAATGCTAAAATAACACTAGCATATAGAAAAGGCAGAAATCGTATGATAAATATACACAATGCTTTGTACACTCATATATGTTCCCTCCAGCAATGTGCTTGCCGTTGCACCCATCACCGGATGCCAACTGAAAGAGCCTGCTTTGCTCTTAGCCGAACCAATGGTAACTTCAGCAGCTTTCAAGGTTCTTTTTCTCTGCGTATAAATAGCATGAATGGGGGACGCAGGCAAGCTCGATGCGCACACAATGTCTTTATTTTGTTTACCGCGACGGAAATGCTTAATTACACCCAGTTTTACACTAAGTGTAACCCCCTTTTGGGCTCTCTTAAGCTTTCCTGATACCTGAGAACACATCTTACTAACGGATACGCAGAACAAATCACGATAAAGCACAGACGCTCACAGACACAGTTCAGAGCTGTGGCGACCTGACGCTGAGATGCTGCGTGTGGTCCCCGGGACAGGAGCTCGGCAGTGCCGCTCCCACTGCCCCGGGGTGCACACTGCCTCTGTGACATTGGCTGCAAAACACTCAATGCTATTTCCACTTTTCACCTCTTCTTTTTTTGTAAAAACAGAAATTCTCTTCAGATTTCTTTTGGTTAGCACAAACAGGTACAAACGTATGTCTTCCATCAAAGCAAAGTGGCATAACACAAACTTTGAAAAGCGGGGATACCTGGGTAGGTATTTATTGCATTTCCAGGAATGTTGTTGGCCAGGTATTTTTGTGGGTGTTGGTGATACAGCAGGAAGCAAGATGCACGCATTCTTTTTCCTTATGGGGTTTATATGCTATAAAAGGGATTTGGGTGTAAAAAAAAAAAAAAGCAAATATCAGGTCAAGATAATTTCAGAAAATGACAAGTGCTGTGATAACACTAACAGAGGCTGGTATGAATTGTGGTGCTGGGCTAGGCAGACAGGACAGGCCTCTCTGAAGAGTTGATATTTGAACTGATACCTCAGTGACATGAATGAACCAGCACACATAAATCTTCAAGCAAATCCTTTTGGACACAGTGAAAGGTTTCTGATTAGGGAAATTAGCCTCATGGGCCTGAGAGACAGAGAAGCCCAGTGTGGTTGTGGATTGTGCTGGTCATGGGGGAGGCCGCGGATGATCAGGAAAGAGTTGGAAAGATGGCACAACAGAGTCAGAATATCATTCTTTGTACAAGTGTTACCTGGTGAGAAGGAAGGATAATAACACCATGAATATGAGTGCAGTAACCCAGAGATTGGGAGAAAGGCTTCCATAATGGCATGAGCCAAACAACTGAAGGCATTAATTTCATTAGCTCTTAACATCTGTTTATGATCAGCACTTAATATTTAGAGGCCTGGCGAGAGTTAAGGGTAATAGGAATGGCCTGGAATTTGTTTTGGTCATATGTACATACGTATGCAGCAGGTCCTTGCCACTGTCTGTGTGGAGATTGCGAGTTCTCAGCCCCGTCTGCGTGGGCCTTATCTCGGTCCTCCCATATCCCCCCCACTTCCTGAAGGTGTGCTGGTAAACTGGGGTGTCAAACTTGTCCTAGTCTGAGTGAGTGTGGGTATGTGTGAGTGGCCCTGTGTTGGACAAGCATCCTGTCCAGAGTGGGTCCTGCCTAGTGCCCTGAGCTGCTGGGATCGACTCTCTATGCCTCCATGAACCTGAATGGGAATATTTTGACTGAAAAATCATTATCTGACTTCTGAGGTCTGTCCAGAAGATATCCAGCCATGTAATATGAAAAAACAGAGACATTTGTTGAAAAAGATACAAGAAACATTGTACATAGGACAATGACACCTCAGTTCCCTCCAAAGTAGGCACGTTGGGACCTCACACAGTTCTCCCAATTGCCATCAGCTACCCTGTTATATTTTCCTGAATCTCATCAACAGTCTGAAATCTCTTCCCTGTCAAAGGTGATTTCAGTTTTGGGAAAAACCAGAAGTTGCAGGCCACCAAATATGAACTGAAGGGAGGCTGAGTGATTTGATGTTTTGCCAAAATACTCTGCATGAGACGTGAAGAATGAGCAGGTACACTGTCGTGATGAAGCTGCCAATCACCAGTTGCCCACAGATGTGGTCTTCTGAATCATCCAAATAGTTTCAAGCCTAACACAAATTTTGATACAGATTCATTGCTCTACTTGCTCAGTCATTTTGAATGCAATGGCCACACCATTCACAAACTCATTCAAGGGAGTCTACTGCCTCCACTGACTAGTACATTCTTCATGCATGCACATTTCTAGTCCACTCTCCTTGGCTGCCAGGTTACATTGAAGTCATGCAAACCATTCTCATTACATTAACAATGGCTGGACTTTTTCTGAGCAGACCTCGTATTTTGATAAATTATTCTTGAATGTATGTATGTACATCTCACATTTATCTCAATGTTTAATGTTAGAAGCACTTTGGGTCATTATTTAGAAGTTGTTGGATGTTTTTGTGACTGGAAATAGGCTGTAGAAACTTAGCTCTTATTTAATCAATTAGCAAAATTGGTTTCATTATATGTTGATTCACTTCAAGTCTCAGTTTCCAAGAACCTACCAGTGATGTTAAGTGAGGACTCACTGTGTGTTTAAACAGGGGTTAATGATAGCTATGAATTAGAATCACCTGCCTTTAAAGCTATAGCTTCCTGGACCCCATTCCCAATTAATTAAATTGGAATCAGTGGGTAGTTCAGCCTAGGGCAATATGTTTAGTTTTGGAGCACACGCTATCCCAGCTGAGAATCATTACTCTGGAGCAGGTGTTAGCAACCTTGACTGCACATTAGAATCACTTGGTTAGGCTTCAAAATATAACCCATGCCTGGGCCTCACCCAGGATCAACTAAATCAGAATCTCTGGGAGTCGGAGGGTGTTTAAAAAAAAAAAACAGCAACAACGAGCTTTCCAGGAGATTCTAACATGCCAACTCCCTGAAGGAACGCTACTTAGGGCTACAAAGATAAGTTAAGCCCTTCTATGCCCTCTGAGTTTACACTCTAGGGGGAAAGACGTGAATAAATGCAATGCAGTGTGCCACTCATAGTAACATTAAAAATAAAAACCTGTAGAGGCAAGAGAAACTAATTCTCTCAATGAGGGGTGGGTTAGCATGACCAACTTGAACCAGCATGCTGCGAGTTGTCCTGGTTTTAGTACTGAAATTTTGAACCCCCGAGAACCCCTCAGTCCCATGCAAACTGGAATGGTTGGTCGCCCTCCATGGTAATACAAGTGTCAAGTGAGAGTCTGAATGGTAAAAGGAGCTTTGCCAAGTGAGCCACATAGAGATGGAGGTGGAAGGGAGATGGGAAGTCTGTTTCAGGCAGCGAGGACACCATGCAGAAAGGCAGAGTGTGGGTTGAGGTCTTGGAAGCACAAGTTTAATTTCATTTGTAGGAAAACATGAAGGAGTTGTGGAAGATGAGGCTGGAGAGGAAGTTCTACCTCATACAGTGCTTGCCTTATACAGTAGCTCCCCCTCATCCAAGGGGGATGTGGTCCAAGACTCCCCGTGGATGCCTGGGAGGGGTTGTTATTTTTTTCTTTGTATATGTACCTTCTCACTTAAAGCACTCTTTGGCTTCTCAGACTTACCAGCATCACAACTCTCGTGCTTTGGGGCTATTATTAAGTAAAATAAGGGTGACTTGAACATAGCACTGTGATCCTGCAACAGTGAGCTGATAACAGAGACATCTACTAAGTGACAAGTTGACAAATAGTATGTGCACCCCTGATACCCTGGACAAAGGGGTGATGCATGTCCAGGGCAGGACAGAGTGCAACAGTGAGAGATTTTCATGCTATTCAGAACTGTGCACGAGTTAAAATGTGTGAATGTTTGATGTCTGGAATTCACTTAATATTTTCAGACCATGGTTGACCATGGATAACTGAAATGGCTGATAAAGGTGGACAACTGTATATCCAGAAGTTTTGCATTTTATCCCAAGGTATTGAGGGAGATGATAATGCTGAAGCAGGTGGTAGGAGGACATATTTGTGGTTTGAGGGTTTTGATTTTTATTTTAGGAAGATTTCCCAATGAATCTATGATGCTGTATGTGTATTTCCTTGGAGCACTGCTGACTCACTGAGGGACAGAGTCATTAGGAAAGGGCAGGTGTCACACTTACACAGGGCAAATTCAGTTGGAAGCACTTTTCCTTCTGTGGATTCTCCCAATGAACAGGCGAGGAAGTTGCTGAGCATGCAGACACCAGATCTATGAGTTTGATCGAGAGCCCATCTTGCCTTCTCTATCCACCCCCATAAGTTCATCTACCCAAGACTTGGAGAAGCAGCTCCAAAGAACAGAGCTTTCTCCCTCACACAGATGGTGCTAGGAAGATTAATGAAATTTAGTTTGAAAGGGTTTTGTACTTTTCAAGGGAATTTCTGTCCCACATGAATGTTTCTTCTATTATAGAAATAATAGTGAAATTGCAGCAAAATAAAACCACTGATTTTCCCAGGTCAATGTATTTCCTTTCTGGGAAAGACCACAATAACAATCCCATTTTAATACCTGAAGCATCATGGTGCAACATTGGTATTTGGTAGATGATAACATTTTGATGTCACGATTTTACTAATATTTCTGTTCCTTCTCCATACACTGCCCCACTTAATTGAATGGGTCTTGAATAATATTTCTTGTTAGCTTAGCTTTATATCTCTTAGTTTTCCTACTCTCCTCTAAATTTAAAACAAAACAAACAAACCAAAAATAAACAATATACCAAACCATGAGTTGACAATATTACAAACAGCAAAATCTGCAGTAATAAAAAATAAGTAAATACATTTAAAAAATAAAATATACCACAAACATTAATCCTCAAAATTTATGTATTTGTATAAATTATTTGTAATTCTTCTGTATAGGTGGTTTGTGTTTTCTCCCCATTTACTTATTTATTTAACCATTTATTTGTATTCATATGGACACATGAATATTTATTTTATACTTTGAGTTGTAATGTAATTCTATGTTATTTAGTTTCTTGCTCAGAGTATTACAGCTTAGCCAATTGGAGCTCTCTGAGTTGGTTCCTGTACCTTTTTGGAAGAAAGATGTAGTCCTTACCAGCAATTCCATGATCTCGTGAGGCTTTCCAGATATTGCCTTTCTGTATAAACAAGAAAAGCAGCCAGTGCAGCCCAAGTACTGCTCTACCTTTTCCTTCAGCAGCGACTTAGAGTAAATGCATTCTGCTTTTCATTCTTGTCTCAGGATTCTTCCTTGTCCGTCTTGTAATATTGAAGCTTATCCAATTTACATCTGCCCTTCAAGGGCTTGTATTTGGTTCAGTTTTTTAAATATCTAATTTGATTTGGGGTAATGTCATATCTTTTTCTCACAGCTCCAGTATATGGTCTCATAAATGTACATCACCCACATCTGACAGTTGAGCCAGGGATACCCCCTCCGGGGTAATGCAGACAGAGGTTGCTTGTGCAGTTGTCAGAGTCCTTTTAAGGAGAAGGTGCTCAGTTCCTGAGTTAGAATTTGTATAAACCTGGGGCTTATTCAACTCTCTCATGGAACTCTGAAATTCTCTCTAAATTTCTAAATAAAAGCCTCTAACAACAGAGTAGTCCTTTGAGAAGTATAAGTAGATGAAGGAAAAGACCGTGTGTGTGTGTGTGTGTGTGTGTGTGTGTGTGTGTGTGTGTGATCATATTCGCAAGATCCAAGAGACAGGCAAAGAGCAAGAAGCCATATGCCTCCCTCTTTATTTGTTGCTATTGTTGTTCTTGCTTTTATTTCAAGACACTTTGTGGCCAGAAGGCTGTGTGCTTACATAAGGCATGGTTAGCACAGTGGAGAGTGGTTAGCGTTTTAAAGGGCCTTTTCTGTTAATGAGAAGTAGGAGAAGATATGATGGATGAACTTGAGGAATTTTAGTGAAATGCCCTTGGAAGCTGAAAATGTTCAAACCAGCTTGCTCACCTACACTTAGGGCTCAGTGGAGCTACTCAGATTTCCCTGCCATGATAGTCAAGTACGAAGTGATTATAAGGAACGAGAAACAACAGTGGAAGATGAATTGCCTTAAGGAATTTAAATAGAATAAAGAATGTCTCAAATATATCATAGGCCTTGGTTTCTGAATACCCTTAAAGCGCCATTTACTTAAGATGAGAGAGACTGAAACCTAAGAGTTTCTTATTAGCAACTTAAAGGCAAACTCAGACCCCTTTATAAATTTTCAATTCATTCAAGACTTTGACTCAGAGATGGAGTCCTGTGTGAGTACTCCCCCTGTTAGTATTGAAGATCTGATTTAGAAACAGCACAATAAAACTAACTGAAATCCCCAAAGCACAAAATGTAGAAGCAGACATCTATTTTTTTCTTCAATATTGGGAAGATTTTCTATAAATTTAACTTCTGACTAGAAAACTTCTTACACTGGAAAATTTCAGCAGTAAAATTTCAGTAATAAGCTAAATGCAGGTCTGCTTGAGGTCAAATGAAATTTAGATGAAAAGTCCAGGATTATCAAAAAGAATGAGGAAACTTCAAGTTTCTGTACATTCAAGGTCAATGGGTTGGATTCTATCATTTTTTATTTTTATGGCAGTATATAATTTCTGTTTCTAGTTGGCTCCCTGCTTCTTTTAAGCAATAAATTTTGAGTTGTGAGAGTAAACCTCACTTGTAATCAAGCCTGTAGATCTATCTGAATATTTCTATAGTACCTATCACTTTAGCATACCAGAGAGTATGTACTTTTATAGAAAATAACAACAAATGTCACCTGATCATTGGCTTTTCTAGCAATATTTTATAGTAAGATGTGTTAATCCAGTCACTTAACTGTTGAAAACTGAGGTGTAAGAATATAAGTCCATAGTGAACAGTTAACACTGAACTCATGCCCCTTTCATGTAGGAAGGAAGGTCCTACTCATTAAGCCTCTACTTCCGCACATATTTTCTCATTTTATTCATAGCACCTCCTCTTTGTACTGATTGTTGGGAACCCCCCCTGGCAAATGCCTGTGTTCCTCTCTGTGTTGTTGCCTTACATTCTGATGTCATCATTGTGCTCTTATCATCCACCTTTTCCCATGAGATTGTGAATTATTTAACGGCAGAGACAGTGATTTGAGCTTGTTTCTCTGTCATGATGCCTAACATAAACACTAGAACACAGTCCAATCCAAATAATTGTGACAAGAAGGGGAAGGGACCAGTCAAAAAACATGTATAAATGACCCATGGACATGAACAAAGGTGTGGGGACTGACTGTGGGAGCAGGGGTGGGCTGGGCAGCGGGGGACAAAGGAGAAGCAATTGGGACAACTGTAATAGAATAACAATAATAAAAAAAAATTGGTTTAGTAAAGAAATAATATAGCATTTAAAAAAAACACATAATTTTGATAAGAGGTGCTCACGGGATCCATTGCTAGAGACCTCTTGTTTTTATTCAAGGGTCCTCACTTGTTCTGTGCCTTTACAAAGAGGTGAGAGGGGCTGAGGGAATTTGGGTAAAAAGAGAGAGGACTCTCATCCTGCAAGATTTTGCTAAGATGGATGGTGTCTCCCTATTTCCTCCTGTGGAAACCTTACCCTTTATTCATTCTGTATTGAATAAAGGGAAGGGCTCTACAGAAGGAATTTATGGCTGAAAGCTTTTTTGATTATAGGCTAGTATAAGTCCTTCTACTGTCTTAATGATTGGGGAATTAAGAAGCTCTTTAATAGAAATTGACAGGATCTATTGTCATTGCGAAGAAAGTTCTGTTATGGTCTGCAGTATGCTGCCAACCATCCCAGGATTTAGGGTTCCCCAAAGGCTCATTAACATCTCAGACCATAAGGTCTCCGAAGGAGGCACTAATGGTCCACCTCGTTATGATCTGAGGATAATGACTGCGTGACATCCGTACCCATTGAGATGATAATGGCTCTGCGAAAACTGTTATGATGTCAGCAGCAGAAAAAAAAAATCTCATTTGCACTTTATAATTGTTGGTTTCTAATATGCCATAGTATCTAAACTATACTAGAAGTATTTTACAAATCTGGCTTAATAGAGACAATGCATAGATGCTCTGAAAAAAAAAAATCAAGATCCTGTCTTAAAACAGCTGTTAACACCCTTCTATTACTGTATAAATGAATGTTAAGATTAGTAATGCGCTCATAGTAAAACACTTATGAGTAATGGAATAAAAAACAAAGACTTAAATTTCCTTAATTTACATACTCATTTACTCCTGAAAGTGAAAAGAACTTCTGTTTTTAGAAAGCCCCAAAACAGCAGAGAGAAATAACGATACTAGGAGAAGTGACTGTCACACCATACTGAGTACTTCTGCATAGTGTCGTCTACTGAGTAATTGTCCGGCAGCCTCCCATTTCAATCCTTGTAAAGTCATCTCTGAGATAGATTAGCATCGCCCTTACTGTACAGAGAGACCAGAGAAATGCAGAGTGGTAAAGGGTGTTGTCCGTGATCCTCTGGGCAAACCAAAGTCAAGGTGGGCTTCGACCTCATTCAGTTGGACTTCAGACTTGTGCCGCAATTATAAGCAATGTGTCCTGGTAATAGTTATAATTTCTGAATCAGGAGGAATGGGCTCAAGTGTGTAACCTTGGACCAGTTGTTATACCTGTCAGAACTTTTGGTTTAGTATACCTTGAAAGCAGTTTTCAGTTCCAGCATTTTTACTGACAAGGGCATCCCATTGGCAGAGCTGACATCAGAATTTTCACTTTAGTTCAACTGTAGCTACAAGTATTCATTGGTAGTAATAGCATTGTTTTCCCATTATAATTCAGTTGAGCTGAAGAGTTTTTCCCTTTGGTGCTAAATTGTGGATTTTAATAGAACCTCACTGTGCATAGGAAACATATGGGAAAAATCACCCTCCATTATTATTTAACTCTGTAAAGTATACAATTTTTTTTTCCAAATCACTTTCTATTTGACTCTAAACAAGGATAAAATAGTGCAAACAAAAATCTGTTAGTCAGTGATAGTATTGTCTGTTTATAGCTCTAAGCATTCCCCTATGTATAAACATACAAAAGAAAATTAACATTTTAAATAGATTTCTCTATTGGGTTATATTTAATAACACATCAGCATAGAGAGGAAAATCATAATAATAAAAAAATGTCTATATATGCTCTTTCAGTCGTAAGGTTATCTATTTGTGAGAGCTCAAGCTGCAATACCCACGTCTTTCCACTAGAGGGGTGAATTGTTCCTAACGAATGAGACCTCGGTGTTTGGGGAGGGGGCAGCTGGGAGCTGATAACTTGCAATGATGTTCTGGACACCAAAAACATACGTGGAGTGGCTTTTACCGTAACACTTAGTGAAGCTGGCTATAGGATAGAGTTCTCAAAGAGATCTTCAATATCAAGGACTGATAGAAATGCAATCTATTTTGATATGAAATTATTTAGGCTATGGATGGAATTTGACCATTATGGCCAAGATGTAGTAAAAGAAGAAAGCATGAGAATTGCTAGGGGATTGTATGGTCATCATGAGCATCTTAGGAGAAGCCTACTGAGAACCTCAAAACATGTATGCTTTCTACACCTGTTCTGCAACAAAGTCATCATTACACTTTTTATACAAAACATGATTAATTCGGAGAACAGTTAAGCCCAGGAATATAGTCCAAGATTCTCTACTTTGTTTTTGAAGGGGAGGAAATGCACACTGCAAATAAATTCCCCTTTGTTGTAGAGTTTAAGTCCTATTTCCTACTGTGTTTTCAGATGACAGTAAGTCTCTGACTGCAGAAGTACCATAAACTGAAGGGCAGGCCAAAAAATGTATATTAGCACACCGTCACTAACATTGTGAAAACAGTCAAAGCCTACAACTAGTTTGTAATATTCTGGCAGAAGCAGGCATGCTTCACATAATGTTCAAGGTACACGTATGTGCTCAGGATGTAGACATCATTTTGACATTCTGCTGTTGAAAGAGATGTGAAGATATAAAAAATAATAGAAAGAAGGCCGTTCAAAGGAGGCATATTATTAAAGGAAAAAAAGCAGTTCAAATATTAGGGTTTGCTCTCTGGTAGTTTCCAGGTCTCCCAAGCTTTCCTAAAGGACCCTTTTCTAAGACAATGCCACAAAGAACCCTCCATCCATACACAGTCCTTTCTGTTTATGGTGTGGGACAGTTTTGAAGATGTAAAGAGCTATGAGCTGGCACTTGGGATAGTTTTTAAATTTGTGGCAAATACACATATGCAGGCAAACACAAACACACTGACTCTCCATTTTTACAGATTTTGTGTTTTTGAATTTTCCTACTTGTTAAAATTTATTTGAAGCCCTCAAAGCAATGCCTGTTGAATTTTTTTTTTTTTTTTTTTTTTGTGGTTCACAGACAATACACAGAGTGGTGAAAATTCACATGGACAACAGCTCCAGACTAAAAAATTGGTGTTCTGCCTTTGGTTTCAGCTCTCATACTGTGAATAAGCATCCTGGTAATGGTCTATTTAGGGCCACATTTTCACATTTTTGTGCTTTTAATGTTATTTCACTGTTTAAAATGCTCCTCAAGTGAAAAGCTGGTGGACCTACTCTCTGTTGTTTGGAAGGGCAACAAGGCTGTGATGTGCCTTATGAAGAAAATTCATGTGTCAGATCAACTGAGTTCAGGAAGGATTTATAGCTCTGTTGGCATTGAGTTCATTGTCAATAAATCAACAATATTAAGGAAGGTGTTTTTAAGCAAAAATCACATAAACCATGGCTATGTATTGAGGAGCTGACAAGAATATTATGACCAGAGGCTCACAGGAACCTCTCCCTGTATTTCTCCTAGGAGCAGTTGTTCGGTATTCATTAATTCAATGTTTAGAGACTTTATAAAACATAGTTACTGTGAGTAATGAGAATCACTTGGATAGATGGATGAATGAAGAGAGGTTGAGAGAAATTGAGAGAGCAAAGAAAATAATCATAAATGTGAAATATTAAAATGTTATTGAAATGTCTTTTGTTTGGGGATATTTATGTCTACTGACAAGGTCATTATTTTAATTTTTGCATGAAAAAAAATTTCAACTGAAATAGATCAAATACTACTCAACTGCATGAGAAGAAATAAATACCGCAACCATGGTGGATTGAAATAATTACCAGCAGTTTTGTGTCGAGTTCATAGCTAACTATGAAGGAATTCTCTTAAATATAAGGAGCAAAGTATCAGGATAGAGAAGAAAGAAGCTGAAATTCATAAGTTATTATTAAAGAAATGGAAATCTATTTCTTTAATAATAGCTTATGCATTTAGCAGAGCCTTGAGCTCCAGAATACCTTGTGTTCCAGCCCAGCTCTGCTAATTACTACAAAACTACTGTTGGGTGATTCATAAAAAATCTTTAGCCTCATTTTTGTCATTCCTTCACATAGTTTCCATGAAGTTTATATAATTTACATAAAATACCTAGCTTAATGATTATCTCATCCATTAGCATTATTTCCCTTTCTTCCTTTTTCTTAGGTTAGTGTTGTTTTTTTTTTTTTCCCTCTTCATGTCTCATATTTGAAAGAAAATGAGACTACCATTCAATACTTTTGAATTTAGGATCAACCATTGCTGGAGTCCAGCCTCATCCAGGTCCTCTGGAATTCCTTACAATTCCTAAGTGGTTTCCTATGAGTTGCTGGGCCCATTTCCCACAATAGCTCTTTGTAGCAATGACCCCTGCTATTTCAAGTGTGCAGAGCTGAGGAAGATTCTAGGCTAATCAGAGCGCAATATGAAACATATCTCTGATAAATCACTCTGTGTGCTGTGGGCACAAGAACGGGGTGTGATGGTGTTTTTGTCACACTTGTTGGCTTTTCTGTTCTTGCTAAAGTGTCAGTCTCCTTATAGGACTCTCCTTTCTCTACCTGTCCCATACATGGTGACATTCCCAGGGTTCCATACAAACTGTATACCTTTACACTTGACATTTTATTCAAAGTTGATGGCATCCATTGTGAGCATCACTTTGTTGTGTGTGAGGGTGACTTTGTGTCTACATCTTTGGAACTAGCTCCTTTTACTCTTAAATCCAATCTCTATGGAGTTCCATGTGAACTTTCCACATGTGTAGGACCCTCAACATGTTCAAAACGGCATTCACAGTTTGGCATTCTCTCTTGTGACGATCACCTCGGTGGGCAACATAACCATCAACTGACTTGCTCAGCAATGCCAGACACCCAGAGTCATTCTCAAATTCTATAATTGTTCTCCCATTGCGCTGCGGAGTCAGTCACTCAAGAAGTTCTGTTGATTTGACCCATGCAGTATCTCCGAAATCGGTTCTGTCTTTTCTCCTTCTCTATCATGAACTGAGTTCAGATTTGCATCTCTTCTTATCTGGATTACTGCCATCAGTTTCTAATAGATCTCCCAGTTTTTTATCCTGATCCCTGTGATCCATTCTCCCCAGTGCCATCCACTGTGGACCTTTCTGAAACCGACATCTGATCATGTCACTGCTCTGCTTAACTTCCCACAACGCGTCTTAATGGCTCTTGCACAAAGAAACATCTCTTTGGCGTAGCTCACAAAAATCCTTCAGATCTGCCCCTTTCCAAGCTCTCCAGCCTTTCTTCTTATCACTTTCCCCTAAGCTCACTTGTTTTCTAGGCCCATTTACCCATCTGCAGTTCCTTAAACATGGTAACATAGTGTCTTTTGCCTCCAAGACTTTGAACTTGTACTTCTTCCTTCCTGGAACCCTCCACCTTTTTCTTGCCTAGATAACCTTTTCATATTTAAAAAAATTCAACTCCAATACCACCTACTTGAGGAAGTACTCTTTGAACAAAACTCCTTACTGTGTATAGTGAGTATTTCAATAATATACCATTATTAATGTTTTTATAGTACTAGGCACTTTATTCTGTCGTGAGTGTTCACTTGTCTGTCTCTTGTCTCCATTTGAGTTCACCCAGAAGCAGGTCCTGACACAGGGATGCAAGGAAGATAGTTTATGATGGAGCTTAGTCCAGGCTACTCTGATCAGAGAGTGGAGAAATGAGTTAGGGGAGGGCAAAAAGCCAGCAAAGGCCGCGTCATCATACAAGTTACCATTTTGGCAACTGGAGCACATATCAGCTGGGGAACTCTGGGAATCAAGGTCAAACATGTGCTTCAGGGTTGTTTCCAATGAAAGGTGAGGGAGCTGGGTTATTTATACACTGATACCCATTCCCTAGTTCAAGGAGCCATTCCTAATCCTGTGAGGTAGTTGGTGGGGGGGTAATTCCTGGGGACCTCTAGCCTGCCATGTATGCAAGTCCTCAGCAAAACGATGAAGATGTCATAAGTGCAAAGTCAGGCTGGGGTGCACAGAAATGAAGGCAGGTATATGGACAGACACCTGACCAACCAAAGCATCCATCTCACCTGGTTATATAATAATTCACTTGAAATTAGGGCCAGGTAGCTGAATGTTTAATGTAACAATATTAACTTCCCCCAAATAGCTCATGTAATAGAACTTAAGTAAAGCTTTTAACCCAGTTTTGTCTGACTTGACATTCTGAACTCCTCTGCCCACACCAGGCAACTGCCAGTCCCAACACTGAATAAGGAAGAAAATGAAAATGCAGAGCATTAAGACAAGCTAACAATATGAAATGGAAACACTGGGTGCTTTAGGGATGTTAAAATGTGCTTAGAGAATTTCATTTTAGCTTAATTATGTGCAAAGAATTAGGTTTTTTCCTGTGGGATCACAAATAATAAGAGATTGTTTCATCTTCCAGTATCTCATGATCATTTATGCATGTTTGTTTTATATAAGTATGTGTGTGTGTGTGTGTGTGTGAGTGTGTGTGTGTGTGTGTGTGTGTGTGTGTCTGGTGGTTGAGTAGGCAGAAATGTCACTACAAGAAAATTTTCCAAAAAAGGATGCCCACGTCACTGACCCATTTTTTAAAATCTCTTATCATTTCATTATGGCCATAAAGAACTTTCTGGGACAAAATTGCTTCCTGAGGGTAAACCACAGTGTAGTTTGAAAAGAGTGATCAATCTGGTGTCAAAGGTATGGATTCTATGCCTGACACAGCATCAAGGTCACTGTGTGACATTGGAAGGGTACTGGTTTTCCTGGCCTCAGTCTCCTTATCTGTGGAATGGAGTGGTGGTAAATGGAATGTATACCTTGACGAGTTCTAAGGGCCCTTCAGATTTGTAACTGTCTTGCTATCCCTCAAACAAGCTGTAAGCTAGGCAGTTTCAAATGAACACTCTTTCATTTTTTTCTCCTTCAAGTGAGTTCTGTGGCAGTTTCATATTTACTTTTAAAAAGAATCTTTGCATTTTCTTTGTGATGACTAAAAGTAACTCATTGATATTCCAAACAGAACATTTGTTAAGCCTTTATTTCACAATATGACCCATTGCGCATTAATAGTCATAAAACTAAGACTTAAATAAATTGAAATTACTGTTTGTCCCAAGGATTAAAGGAGAGCAAGTTTGTTATTGTCAAATAGTTTTCACAGAGAATATTAGAAGGCCATGGATAGGCTTTATAATGAGAAAGAACACATTCAATTTTCCAAATTAAGGCCTCAGAAGAGAAAGTATTTTATATAAATAATATAAATAAAAAGTGTTTATATTAATTTATATTTAATTATGTATGTATTTATATAATATGTAATGTGTTTAAATAAAATAATATACATATATGTAATAAATATATCTGACAAGATGAATATTTTGGAGGTTCATAAATGGCACCCTATATTTGCCTGGGCTATTTCAGACCAGAGTTTATCAATACATATCTAATTGGCTCACAAAAATCATTGTTTATTATTGATTGATTTTTTTTTTATGTTAGGACAAAAATAAAATCTTTTCTATAATAAGTTTACAAACTTTTAGTTTCTCAGCATATTGAATTGAAAACAACTCAAAAATGAAAAACAAAGAAATAGTTTCAGAGAGAATAAGGGAAGACATATAATGTAATTAGGAATATTGAAGTGTAATGCCAGTTAGAGAAAACCCATCCATTTTCTTTATTAGCCTTATCTAATTCATATATTAGAATTGTTAAGTTTGCTTCCTTTTAGGGCCAGTCTTGTGTGATGTCTGTCTCCCCAAACTTTCCTGAAGTTTGTATTCCCTTCTCAGTAATGCTCAATAATTACATTTTAATTGTAGTAAGATGTCCCAGCTAGATGCTAAGTGTATTTCTGCCTAATAAACTGATGTGCAGGGTCCATCATCAGAACCTGACATGGATTTGGGTTTTTTGGCAGAAGAAGGGTCAACCTCTTGCCCAAAAGAAAAAGCCTGTAAAGTGACTATTTCAGTGATCTTTGGAAATTTCAAAAGCAGGGAACTCACCAACTTATAAATAAGCCACTTTGATTTGAATATTTTATAATAGTAGAAAGCAAACAAAAATATAAAGCGAAACCACAAGAAAATTAATTTTATAACATTTTCATTGGCAAAGATTAGAAGTCTGATGATAACAAGTGTCAGATAGACTATAAACCAACATGTTCCCACACACATCGCTCATGTAGACATAAAGGACAACACGTTGGCATTATCCCTTATGTGTAGACCCAAGAGAAATACTTTCACACTTACCATAAAAGACATGTACAAGAATGTCTGTGAGAAGCACTGTTCAGTTTAAATGGGGTAGTGAATTCATGAGTTTTCATTATAATGCCACTACGGTTTGATGAATGAATGTGTGTGTGAATAGATGAATAAATAAACAAATGAGAAAACAAATAAATAAGGATAACATATAATTGTTACCATCTACAATATACCAAAGTTTTTTATTAACACAAGTTTGTGGACCTGAAGTCTTAAACTAAGTTATGCGTAATGAGCTTTTTGGTATTTTTACCTTCACTGCCAAGATTTGATTGTTTTTCTGATAAAGACCAAGATTAAATACCAATCTGGCATCTCATAGCCATCTTTAAAATAAACAGAACAATTTTTGAAACATAGTCTCACTCTGTATACTTTTAGTTCATTCATTCCCTCATTCAAGCTCATTCAAGAGATATTTTTTAAGCAGCTACTATGCACCCTCAACTGTATTCAGTATACTGCCATTGAAAAGTTTATAAGCCCAATTCCTAAGACAAAAACTAAGGTTCAATCTCAGGATAGAGATAAGTCAATAATCATTATCATAACCAATGCTTCAGAAGTAGAAGAAAAGCATATCTACTGTGGAAGAATTGTGAATGCTTCCAAAGTGGAAACTAAAATAGTAAAATTAATCTTGTTTGGCTGAGGAAACCTCTGGTGAAAGGACATCTAAACTGAGAGCTGAAAGTGCATAAAAGATATTTAGGTGAAAAAGAAAGTGTCCCAGGTAAGTAAAAAGAATGTTAGAACACCTGGAAATGAGAGAATGATTCATTTAATGAAATAAAATAAGTCCGCTATGTCCAGAGATAGCCGGAATAGCAAGGGGCGAAACTGATGAGGTAGGCCTCAGAGTCCTATTGATGAAAGCCTTCAAAACCATGTTGTAAAGTCTGAGCTGTATCCAGGATCAATGGAACTTTATTGAAATTATGCAGCAGAAGTATGATAATAATGGGTTTCCACTTCTTAAAGATCATAGTTTCTGATAGTTAAGGAAAGAATCGGAGGAGGGCCAGGGGTGCAGAACGGGAGACCAGTTAGGGAGCTATTTTACTGTTCATGGCAGGATAATGGACACTTCGAAGACAGGAAACACTAGTCAACTGTGAGAGCTACATGAAAGGAAGAATATATGCAATAGAACTTGGTTTCTGATGAATGTTTTTATTTACTTGTGTTGTGCTCTTACTGTTTTATTCTGATGTACAATGCCTAAGTATTTCTTATTAATCATCCTTCCGATTCACTGGATTTCCCAAGTGTCGTGGATTAGAACAATTCCATTGCAGTTACATCAAACTCATTTTATTAAAATAGTGTGCCTTGTGTTCCCTCTTTTCCACTTGGATTCTCCCACACCTGTTTTCTGCCACGCCCAAGGCTCATTCTCATAGCTAGGTGCACTAGAGCAAACTTACTTCTGCTGAGGTCTTTGAGGTTATCTGGATTGAGGCACTACGTGTTTCCAAAAAACCTAAGCCCTACCATCTAATGCAAATCAGAATTGTCATATTTCCTGCTCATTGGATCAATGGGTTATTGCTAATTAAAGAACATTAAAGACACTCCAACCTTGTGAGTTAGCCCAACACATGAGTTAAGTTTTTTTTTCTCCTAGTATTTTTGGTAGCAATGGTGGGAGTGGAAGTAGAGGCACCCCCTATACCTCAACAAGGACTATTGGTACCGAAAGAGGGAGTGACAACAATGTGGGACATGATAGCAACATCACATTCCAGCAGCAATGTCAAGGTCAAGATGCAAGGCAGATAATCAGCAGATTCAGGGTAGCGGGTAGAAATGAGGTTGGCACTAGTAGCTTTATCAGAATTTGAATGACCGCCAAGGAAATCACATGAGATGTTTGGGATTCTGCCTGAAGAAAAGAGGGAGTTAGAATGCTTATATCTTTAGAAATTATGTTGAATGGAAACTCAGAGTCATAGACCATATTTATGACCATCACAGATGTTCTCTCTCAGGCTGGAGGAGTAAGAGTTATCTAAATATTACTAAAGTACACTTAAGAGGAAAATTGTAATAAAAATAAATAGAATAATGCAAATAAGTGCTTTGGAGTATAGAGGGCTGGAGTTGTAGTCTATGAGTGTCTTAGAATAGGGAAAATTGATATATTTTAGCCATTTCAAGGTGTAATGTGAAGAGTTAAATGACCTGCTTATGAAGGAAGTTGGTTTGTGATTCCTAGTGAGACAATTTGAAATGGCTATTCAAGGTAGGATGTTCCTAAAATATCAGTATTAGAATAGACATTATTATTCGGTAATGACAAAAACCAAATAACCCCCTTAAAAAAAAAAAACCCAACAGCAAACCAACACCTTAGTGACTAAACTCAACAAAGTTTATTTCCCACTTAGGCAAGTTCACTTCAAGTCTGACACCTTTTAGGAAAAGCTTTTCACAATTTAACAAGTTTTCCAATTCTCCCAAAGATGTTACATACAATTATCATTCCAGATACATATGAATAAATCAATTTGCCTTCACCAATTAGAACTGACTTGTCTCTTGGGGCCACAACTTAAGGGCAACTATCATCCACTTTCTAAGGCAGCCATCCAGGCTCAAGAAGATTCCATTATCCTATAGCTTTATCATCAAGAACAAATGAACCTTTATATCGACACTGTAGAGGAAGGAACAACTGGAAATGTGTTGACCAGCTCTTTTACATTCCTTCTCAGCAATATCACATGGCATATGTGGCCACAGCTGCTGGCCAGATCTATCATGACTTCCTCCAATGCATAATGGTTGAGAATTAAGATGGGGGAAGAACCAGATATTGGTGAACACTAGTAATGTGACCAAGCAAATTATGAAGATAGTCAAGAAATAATGAAGTCTTGTTTTGACTTGCAGAGGGAAAAATATCAGATACCAAAAACAACTTTAAAGAATCACAAGAAAGAAATTATTTGATAAAGTGATTTACCTAACAGCAGAAAGAAGGCATTCTTGAGATTTCAACTGTATGCTGGAAATAGGTAATGTTGCTAACTATTGAAAATAGTTAGAGAAACAGGTTTTTAGAATTGATACATAAAATGTCAGTTTAAAAGTATCAGTTAAGCAAGTGAGCTGGGTCCTAGAGATTTGCTGCACAACATAGTACCTATTGTCAACAATACTGCACGGCACACTTAAAAGTTGTTGAGAGTTGATCTCACCTGAAGAGTTTTGACCACAATGACAACAATGAATGAGTTGCAAGGCGTATGTTAGAATGCTCTCAATAGTTATTCTTGAATGACATAATTATTATCTCCTTCTCGTCCCTCTGTATTTTCTAAATTTTTCACAATGTGTGTGCATTGGAACACGTACAATGTACTCTATGTGTATTACTACAATGTTTGTGTATATGTGTTAATTTTGCAAAGTAAGAAAATTACATATTAAAAAATAAAAATATATTCTTGATCCAAATAATAGAAATGTAAAATATCTTTAAAAATATGGTTTAAACATTGGTTTTACTTGCAAAACTTTAAAAATTACAGTGATATTTATGCATTAAAATAAATATTATAAAATATAAAGTTAGAATACCTTTACATTTGACCATATTATGTGACCCTTCCATTTTGAAAACAGAAAATGTGATTTACCCAAGATCATACAATGATCATGTGACAAAACTTGATCAAAATCTATGCAAAAAACTTTCCTATTTCCATGATACCATAATATGTGTATAGAATAGATAAAAATTTGTAATTATTCTAATTTAAAAAACAACTGTGCTCAAATAAAGTAATGTACATAAATGTGCTTTTAAAATTTGAATATTATATTTATGTAAAATATAATTCACATATTCCTATATTCTTTTATGACTAAGGGGCCAAATGGGATGTATAAGAATCAGATACAAAACATTCCCTGTTTGTTTGTTTAATCAGCAATTTTATAAGAAGGGTACTTCAGTGAGAGACAATGAAAGGGAGTATAAAATGGTTTGATTCTTTTTGAGAATTGTGATCATACCAGCTTGGTTTGAGCAAACGATCTATTTATGAGAGCCATTGGAAGAAAAATCTTTGATAAGACAGGAATCTGAGGATCTTTGGTGAAACAGCAAAGGAAGGAGTCCCTGTGACCCATGAAGGTGGGCAATAATACATTGCTAGAAAATTATTATAGCAAGAGTACAAAAAATAGATTGGAACAAAGGCAGGAAAGATAGACTCTATGAATGAGAATATTTTTGGTCAGCTCTAATAAGAATCCCACTCATTTAAATGAAACAGCATTTGTTGAATCAGATGGCTGGCTTCTTCAAGTCTTACTCTGGCTACTTAATCAATGACCAGAACCTAGTTTCTCCATTTATTCAGCAAATCCAAGTTCAGCAATAATATTTTGCTGTTGTCTCAGGATGGCTGCCTGCACCTCTAAGGGTCATATCCTTTGTACATATGCAGAAAAGCAGAGTGTGTCTCTTCCCTCAGCCATGCAACCAAAGTCTTGGACTTTATTTTTATTGGCTCTTAAGTCACGTTCTCATCCCTGCAACGGTTTTGCTGTGGCCACATGGCTGAGATCTCACAAGTTCGCCTCTAATACAGGAAAGAAGTCAGCTTCTCTGAGGCATGTGGACTATGCAGTGGAAAAAATAATACCTGAGCCTCAAGTAAGGTACTGGACTGAGAGGAGGGAGAATGATTGCTAAGCAGCCAGCCCAAGGTGGCAACTGTCAGTAAGACAGGGGTACTGTGAGGAGGACCTAGACTAAGATAGGCAAATATGGGAAATGGATAAGTAATGCCCTGGGTTGGATGCACTGGACTTAGTGATTGATATAGAGCATTCTAAAGCAAAAAAAGGTGGGGAAGGTGATCATAATTTTTTGGAGACCATCAGATGTATCACCTCAAAGACTCTTGAATAAGAGTGAGCGCTGATAGGGGTAACGCCCACACTGGTCTGCCATTTCTAAAGTTAATACAATTGTCCAGATACTTGAAGTTTGCAAGTGACAGATTTTGGAAGAAAATATTTCTAATGGAAATCGTTATAATAATGAATTGACTTCCTAAGAAGAGTGTATTTGGGTATAATTTAAGTTTTTTTTTCATCATTCAACACTACCATTTCTAAAAGAATAGAATATTCCATTTCTAAAAGAGATGATATTCTTCATCCAGTATTCTTTCCTCTATTCTTTCGACCTCACTGCCACACACCGGCTACCTCTTTTTGCCCCATCTCATGTAATGCCCCCTCTCCTTCTAACTTTCTGCCTCTAATCTGGTACACTGGAAAAAAAATACAAACACGTTTGTTAAATTTTTTTTTGTTAAGCAAGTCAGTAGACAGTATATGAGAGTAAAAAGAAAAACAAAATACTAAGTTTAGAGTTGGGGCTATGAGGCAGCAAACATGCAAAAATCTTAGGTGGCCTCCAGATGGAAGCTGGCAGTTGAAAGGTAAGATTGCATAGGACTCTGGCCAGATAAGAGAGGTGTGGAGCTGAGCCCTGACTGTTGTGGCTCAGTGGATTGAGCGTTGGCCTGCGAGCCAAGTGTCACTGGTTCGATTCCCAGTCAGGGCACATGGCAGGTCCCTAGTTGGGGGCGTGAGTGAGAGGCAATCACACAATGATGTTTCTCTCCCTCTCTTTCTCCTTTCCCCTCTCTCTAAAAATAAAATAAATAAACAAAAAAAAATAAATTATTATTTTTTTTTAAAGAAGAGAGGTATGGAGCTGAGTTAATGCTGATATTATATGTATAACTAAGATTATAACTTTTTTATACTTGCATTGGCTCCATGGAGGAAAATCATGCCACAGATAACATGTAGAGTCTAGGGAAACAAAACAAAATATGGAAGGAACAAGCACACCGTGTTTCAAAGATGGCTTGGCTACCTGTGAACTGTGTTGTCCTAGGTGAGTCACTTCACTTCTCTAAGCCTCAGTTTCTTCATCTTTAATATGGGGAAACTAATAATGTCTGCCTCATAGCAGTGTTAGGAAGGTTCAGTGTGGACAAAGACATTTTTAAAACTCATGCTCCACATATAACATTCTGTGCACTCAGCCACCAAGATACTGTAGTGGTTTATGTCAAGGATTGTGACAGGGACATGTTGTTTAACGTTGTGAACCTTCATTTTTTTTTATCTGTGAAGTGGGGACTGAGGTAGAAACTCTCTATTGGAATTGAGGTTGACCATTAGTTGAGTTAATTCAGGTAAAACATAGACCTTTCCTATTATTTCCACTCCTTTATCATCTCAAACACAATATGGAGTGGCACTTGAGATTCTTTTCCAAATTAAGTGACAGGCTTAAGCCCACAAGCAACAGGTGTCTGCTTTTCAGTTTCCTCCTTTTCTCCTTACCCTGTATTCGAAATGCACAGAACCAGTGTTAACCCACCAGTATGACTTCAAACAGGAAAAAAGTGACTATACAATTTGTTTGTAATTTACATGTTTCAAATTCATATTTCGTTAGCAATTCAGTCAACTTTAGCTAGTGTTTTATTGTCACACACTTTTGAATATCTGGGTTTAAGAAGACTCATTTCATGATCTTTTGTAGATTTTAGGTAGCCAGGCATCAGGTTCACCCATAGAGAATACTGAGCAGGAGACAAGTGAAAACAAAGGATTGAAACTTCTGAGAGCCGGAGTGGTTGCTTCTGCCTCTGCTGCCTTGGGAGGGTGAGGAGGGGGAGCCCCGAAGGACAGTTTACAAGGTTGTTCACTCTATAAGTAACTTCCAGGCGAATATTTCCATGGTCCTGCCTTCATCTTCTCAGTCCTTTACTTAAAGGTTCAAGTTTAAATGTCTATATCTTCCTATTAATGTAATTCAGATTTTGACCCCAATCTAACATGATCCCAGGATCTGATACCCATTCCCTTGAAATCCAGGAAGCTACAGCTCAAGACCCCATCACTGTTCTGCTCACTCTTAGGTTTCTGCTTTCATTGCTGTTATTTCTATGACCTGCAGTGCCTGTATTTCACTGCTTACACATAGGCAATTGTTCAGGATACTTCTCCAATCACTCCTTCCCCCACATGTTCATTTAGCACATATTAATGAGAGTCAGTTCCATAGTTGACATTATTCTGGTAATGGAAACACAACAGTCAATGAATGCCCCTCGTGAAGCTTTCCTTCTGGTATAGACAACAGATATAAGTAAACTGAACAAGACAGCAAGTGTAGGAAAGGATATGAGAAACTGGAACCCTTGCTCACTCTTGGTAGGAATGCAAATGGTATAGTCACTATGGAAACATTATGAAGCTTCCTCAAAAAATTACAAATGCAATTTCCATATAATCTAGCAATCCTTCACTTCTGGGTATTTATCCAGAAGAATTGAAATCAGCATCTCAAAGAGATATTAACACTCCTTTGTTCTTTGCAACACTATTTACAATAGTTAAGATGTGGAAATAACCTAAATGCTCATCAATAGATTAACAGATAAAAATATATGGAATATACGTACAATGGAATATACTATTCTGCATTCTTATTCTGCTATACGGAACAACATCGATGAATCTGAGGATGTTATGCTAAGTGAAATAAGCCAGTCACAGAAAGACAAATATTGCATAATTCCACTTATATGAGGTATCTAAAATAATCAAATTCATAGACTCTAAGAGTAAAATGGTTGCCAGGGACTAGGGGGAAGGAGAAATAAAGAGTTACCAATCAAGTTTCAGTCAGGAAGGTAACTAAGCTCTGAAGATCTGCACATTTTTCCTATAGTGGACAATACAGTAGTCCTTTCTATACAGTAGTCCCTCTCTATATCGCGGTTGACTTATTGCAGCCTCACTGTATCACGGGATTTTAAATATATTATATTTAATCATTTACCGTGGATTTTCGCTATACCGTGGGATTTTGCAGTACTGTATGTATATGTATGTTGTTAAAGTTACATAGGTTTAAGAATGTAGAATGTGTTTAAGAACATAAGTAGTGTTTATAAAAATGTGGAAAAGGTTAGTAAGGGAGTGGGAAAGATTAATAAGGGACTGGGAACAGTTTATAAGTGTGTGGGAAGGGTTTATAATGCCTTAAAATATACATAAGTACTAAAATAAATGTAAGGCTCCTACTTTGCGGATTTTCACCTATCGCAGGGGCATCTAGAATATAATACCTGCGATAAGTGAGGGAATAGTGTAATGTATTGTACACTTAAAATTTTGTCAAAGGCTAGATTTCATAGTATGTGTTCTTATCACAATAGCATAATTTTAAAAACTGTGCACAGATGTAAACACAATTGAAACTGTGGTAACTGCTATAAACTGTAAGGTTTTCTATGAAATATTAATTATTTTGTGTTGGTGGGTATGAAAAACTGTATGTAGGACATATTAATTTTGAACTACCTATGAGGCCTTCAAGTGAAGATAAAATGACATCCCAGAGAAAAGGAAAGGAACATAATTCAATTGGAAACATGAAAAAACTGTCAAGATGCAGACAATCACCTTTAAAATTTGTGATACCTAAGGCACTATTTTCTCTGATCTTTGTAAATAAAAAAATCACAGATAGCTCATTAAGATAAAAATTAAAACAGAGACAGGCTAGGGGGTCATTTTATGGAGAGACTGAGTGCACTCCACATCAAGTCTCCTCTCGCAACTATGTTTCTCTAGAATGTCATTCTCTTTACCTGGTTTCCTCTGCTCACCCACCAGTCCAGTCACTCAGTCATTCTTGAACTTCAAAGTGTGTCAGTGTCATCTGGGGAGCATGTTAATAATACTGACTCAGGGCTCCGTGGGCTGGGGGAAGAGAGCTGCACTATAAGGAGTTTCCCAGGAGATTCTGATTAAGTCATTCATTTGTCAAATCATTCATTCATTCAAAAAGCATTTATTAAGCATTTAATGAGTGCCAGACATTGGAATACTGTAATAAGCAAAACAGGCATAACTTCCTATTCTCACAGAGTTTACCCTTGGGTGGGGGTGGAGGAGAAGGTGACAGATAATAAAAAGTATATATGAACACAAAAATAGTATAGTGTATTTGAAAGTCATAAGTATTATAGTGCAGATAAAAGCTCAGATGTCATGGCCTTGCATTGAAGTTTGTCCACATTCATTAGTATTTTGCCATCAGTGGGGTGGCCCTGAGCAAGAATTTTATATTCTCATGTAACAGGTATAAAATTCACCATCACAATATTCTCTAAGTGCAAAGTGCCAAGACTTATTTTTATTTCTCCATAAGTAAAATAAACTCGGTTTTCAAGGCTCTATTTTTCCCACTGACTGAAAACTGAATCTTCAATTCAAGGCAATTTAAGAGCTTCCATTTTAAATGAAGTTTGTGATTCAGGGTTTTCCTCTCCTTGTCTTTCTCTAAGATCTGAAGCATCATTAACCTATGATCATAGCGGGGGGGAAAGAAGGTGGGTGTTTTGGTCTTGGCTGTCTCTGCATTGGGCCTGCTGCTGGTGAACTTCGTCCTCCTTGTACTAGCAAAGCTTGGTGAGGAGCTCACAGTCTCCCCCTGCTGGCAGGGCTCTAACTTCGGCTGGCAGTGCTGGTTCTCTGAGATGCTCTCTCTGTTAATTTCACCTGATCCCAGGTTTGAGTTTTTCATCTCAAATCTTATCCTAACAGCCCTATGGAGGGCCCACTGAATCTCAGTTTTAACCACCATCTCTGCCACTCTGGACACGTGAGAACTTTTGTTGTAACCCTTCCCGCAGGAAAGTATTCTTGTTTAAAAAGTACAGAGGTGATAAATTAACTACGGAATAGGAATGAATAACTCTTGGAGAGTAATTTTTAAATATTTTAATAAGTTGTCTGAGTCAGAGGCATGGAGACCCAGAATGTCCACAGTGGTGTTTCACAAATTAGGCCAGATTCTCCTTTGTGAGGGAAACTCTTGGAAGTTCAGTGCTCTTAGTGACACAACACTATTTTGTCACCTTTAAGGTGACACCTCCCAATGCTTTTGGAGGTAGTCTACATATAAAGTTTATTTTGTGTTGCAATTTTTAGACATTACTCAAGAAAAGAGAAAAAGAAATCAATGTTTTATTTTTGTCATCTGTCAATAAATATATGCCAATATAAATGGACAAAAGTGTTTATTATTTTTCTTCAGATGACTATAGCCAATGAAGTATAGGAGAGATAAATGGATTTAGATAAATGTTAAATCAAATTACTTAAAGCCAGATTTTTTTTTTTCCCTCATCATTCTGATGCTTTACCTGAGCTGAAAGTTCTGGAAAGTTTGTATTCATAAACAGGTGCCTGAGATGAAAGTCTGCCTGTGAGTAGTAATGATCCACATTTGTATTCTTAAAATCAAGCAATACCAGTTACTAAGCTTCTAGTTTAGCACTTTTCAAAATACAGTCTGGGGTTACCTGTGGGTCCCTGACCCTTCCAAGAAAACTATGAGGTCAGTTCTGCTAATGTGCATTACATGCTCTCCTTAAGCTCAACAATAATTTTCCAAACCCTCAATGAATATGAGGCTCCCTATTCCCTTTTTTTCTTGAACTTTCAAGGGAAGTCATGGAAGCTGTAATTGGATAAGTTCTGGGAAGGCTGAATGTGACCACCTCTTAAGTTTTATTAATATCTAGTTAATACTATAAAATCCTCTACTAATTGTCCAAAACATTAATTTTAGCAAAGGCTGTATTCACTACATAAGTGCCCTAAGTAGCAGTAGAGATTCTGGGCCAGGTTTTGTAATTCCTGCTCTATTTTTATTTCCCTGATCTCCACATTAACTCTTGATTTTAGAAATCCATATGCTACAAAGCCGCCAGTAGATCTGGCCACAGTTTAGAAAAATTAGTCCAAATCAATCAATTTTCTTGGCAATATCATGACTCTGACTTTACTCTTTATTCTGACGGTATGCTCTCTAATCTCTTCAAAGGTTAGGAAGCATTATTCAATTGGTATTATTTTAGCTAATAAACAAATACTTAATGTCTGTACTTTCAGGTACTTTTTTTCTTCAGGTTCTGGAGGGATGAGGACATGAAAGTAAACAACTCTGCCCCAGTTCCTTAAAAGATCTCTCAATCTACTTATAAGTCATACATATATGATATCTATCAAAGACCACATACATATGCTATATATGGTAACATAATTCAGTATGAGGATATAAAGATCAAGGCTACTATAGCTAATATAATCTGTAGAAAATTAGAGGAGAGAGGGATTCTGACAGAGGAGATGATGGAACATCTTCCTTAAGGAGGAAAAATTGAACTTGGCCTTGAAGGATGATAGGAGTTGAATAGAAAAGTGTGAGAGGGATAAAGCATGCAGACACAAGTTAATATAAAGGGTGAAGATGAAATCAATGGAAAGCTTCTTTGGTAACACTGAGAAATATAATTTGGAAGCATGAATATATCAGTGAAAACTATTGTGAGTAATACAATTGAGGGGGTTTCAAGCCAAAACAAGTTATCATCCTCACTTTAACTATGGATATGACAGACTACCCAGCAGTTACTCCAGAGAAAGATTTAGGATCTGCTTGGAAATTCCTCCTTTTCAGTAGTATGTCAGTCACCATGAACAACCTTTAAAATGATCAATCAGGATTTTCCATTTACCCGTGACCTTTCTGAGAAGCATGTTCACAAAATAACATTTAACAGATTATGGACTATACTGCAAGACTGGAAAAATTCTCTGGGATGCTCATTTTGGCCCAACTATGATAAAGTAATGATTCATGTTTGGAATTCATCAGAATTATCTATGAGTACCCCTGATATTAACACCTGCTCCCATGGCAACCCGTCCTTAAATGAGAAAAGTGAAGAAATAGTTTTCTTTAAAGTCAACTTATATCTCTTTATCTCATATTTTCAAATTGATTTAAAAAAAACTTTATAAGATGTTCATAAACTGCAAGAAGAAGATACTTGCATGCTTAGGGGCCAACCCTGAGAATTAGATCTGAGGGAGCGATCACACGTGCTACCTGTGTTCTGCCTCACTGCTTGGTATTTCCAGATTTAGCACTATTGTTTCTCTGAACATTCCTGCTAAAAATCAGTTCCACTTGTCTTATGAAGAAGGTTAATTTGCCTCTAGGATTGTACTCCTTTAACTCTTTCTATATGCTTTCAGCACAATGGTCTTTCAAAAATCTCATGCAAATACAGATCTGATTACACTGTATTCTGCTTAACATTTCCCAATGATCCTTGATTCTTTTCAGGATGAAGGTTAGATTGAGCATGGCAAACAAGATCACCACACCAGCCTTTGCATCTCAGCTTAGTTATTACATCCTCAGGGAAGCTGTTTTTGACCTCTTCAACCAGGTCAATTTCATAGTACCATGCATTTTTCACAGTTTTAGCATTTATCACAACTGCAGATTTACAACTAATGCCACTATTGATGCAATACACATTTTCCTCTCTATCCTGCAAGTTCTGTGAGGGCAAGAACAAAACATTTTTAAGAGTCCATTCTATTTGCAGCTACTAGCACAGCACTTGACAAATAGAAGAACTCAATACCTAAGTATTGATATTGTTAATGTTGTTGCATGCATGAATAAATGAATGAACCTATGACCTGTGTAGAAAATATAGTAATCACCTACTACATTCACAGGATCATTGTATGTTTAGGAGGAAAAATATCTCTGAAATATTTTATTCTAAATCCTTTATTATCAAAGCCTAGAAATTAAAAGACTTGCCCAAGATCAGACAATTAATCAAAATGACAGAGCTTGTCTTAGAATCTTGGTCTCCTCTACTACTCTGAACTTTTTTTTATGATGTTATAACTCCCTTCGGCCAACCCCCTTATTCCAGAAGTGCCAGCTGAAGACTAGAGTCACAGTGAGCCGGTGCAGGAATTGGGTGGCTTCAGTCATTAGGTTAAGAGTCTTCACCGCCACACTCAGGGGCCATTAAGCCAATAGTAGAGTGTCTAGGGATCTGGTTGTATTTGATTTAATTCCTTCCTAGTTTATGTTTTCTTATGCTAGCTGTTCATTAGATACAAGTTGTGGTCTCAGAAAAACTAGAACATTGAGTCAGAATGAAACAGGAACTATCCATAATTCTAGCCAAAGAGCTCAGCATCACTGGGATTCAGTGATGGGAATCCCAGTCTAGCCTGTTAAGATGCCAAAAACAACAGCCACACATGATAACTTGAGCCTATTAATTCACATCTTCAGCTTTATCACCCATCTCTAAACCCATTTAAGATGCTCTTCATTCAAAAATGTTTTAATTCAAAAATGTTTGAAGCAATTCTCTTCTTCATCACTGCTTTGAAAAACAAAACAACTTTCCCTTTTCTGGTAATTACCATGAACGTGTTGTCTCTTAATTATAGCAGTGATGCTCAGTGTGAATTAAACACCACTCAATCCACCCCGCATTCATCATAATGTCCGAATGCATAGCAGGTCAGATCACCTAATGTCTTCGTTCCCTTGGGTAGCTTTGGGTTACCTCTAGGTAGTCAGGTAGAGTAGCAAGTTAGCCATTTAATTTCCCCCTATTCTCAATTTCACTCCCTTTCTTGTGAACACAAAAGAACTTTAAGCGATCTGTCCTGGGCATTGAAATGCCAACCTTAGTTGGTACTTTGAAAACTCAAAGCCTTTTACAAGATGAAGAGCAAACTGTGGACGACAGCTCCTGTGGAGCCATTATTGAATTGCAGCCCTGATGACCGCATTACTTTGGATTTAGATAAAAGACTCCATACAAGACAAATGGTAGGAGGACATCAAACAAGACTGTATCTGTGCAGTGACAGAAGCAATCCAATTGAAGAAGATGTTGATTTCTCCAAGGCTACATACTATTTCTTTTTTGAGTGATTTATATTAAGGAACTAAAGATTGTATATTCATCTTCTGTTTATTCTTTTCTCTAAAAATACAAATGTCCACTTGTCAAATCCAAGACTCACTTCTCCTTTTGTCTGGAAGAGAAATATCGATATGGGAATATGTTAATTATTTTGTATTGTGTTTTATTTAACCACAATAGCAGTGTGTGTAAAGGTTATAGACTTGGAGTTACAATCTATAATGATCAGATAAAAAGATTAGTCAGCAAATCGATAGTTCCCTGTGCCAACAGGAAGCTCGGTATATTCAAGGCAACAATGAATACAAAGGGTACAGATAAATATCGGGCACCTTATTTAGATGAAAACTAATTCTAGAGAACTTCCACAACCTCATTAATTATGTACCATGCTTCAGGAGGCTGAAGGGGGGATATGTCATGAGAGGCTTTTGGAATGTGTTGAAAAATGCTTCTGGTTTCCTAAAAACTGTGCAATATGAGAACTTTTTTCTCTTGGGCTGGCACATCTTTAGACAAATCCAGTTCCTCAAAATGAAAAGGGTTTCGTGTGTAGAACTTGCATGAATTTTTTAATCTTAAAGTTGGGGAACGCTTTAGCTACAGAGAGACCATCAAAAGTGTTTAAAACATGAATTTCAATGTTAATCTACTTAATAGAGAAATAGCACCTGTCATGTAAATTTTATCCCTAACAGCTCTCTATGTGAATGCCTTTAAAAAAAATTTTAATGTTATGCTTTGTTATGTCATTGCTCACATGAACTTTCATACAATGGGTTTCCTTTGCTTTTCCTGCTTTCTTTGGCATAGTCTCTCTTCCTTGTAACCTCCCTCCATACAAAAGCTAATCCATTGAGAAGTGAATTTGGATTTGCTGAATTGTGAACTTTGAATAGACCCTTTGGAGTGGAATGGGGAGAGTTTAAATTAAGATGTCTTCTAAAATTCCATGTAACTTCATTTGTTTGCATTCATAATTGTCTTTTGAATTGAGGTTTTCCCTTAGCATCTCTAACTTTGAATATTTTCTAAAATCAGACTTACTCTCTTCTGGACAATTATTCAATTATTCAAGACTTCACCAAGATAAAAACAAAATGTCATTGAAATAGAATTACATACAAGAACAATTTTCAATAAGCTCAAAGCTCTTAAAAATAGCTTCAATGGTATCTAATAGGTGATTTCTATTTGACACTAATAATGAAGATCACAAAAGCGGGAAGTAAAGGAAAGAAAAAGAATTCAAGAAAACTGACATAACTGATCTCATAAAAACAGTTTGGTTCTCTTGAAGTCATCCTCAGATATGACTTCACATGACTGCTTTAGAATTTTGTTTTCATTCACATTTTGCATGTTAGAATGGCTGTGTATTGATTTACTTTTTCTAAGTCAGATTATACCCTTGGATGTGCTCCTGCAAGTTTCTCATACTGAATCCAATAAGCAATACTACCTATTTCATGTTTCTTAAATACAAAACACCAGAAGTGCGCATGCATATGTGTGTGCACCAATGCTTGTGTGTTATCAGTCTCTGGGGATTTGTAAGCCAACCTAGCTACTGCTGACAGTCAAAAAGGAATTGTGCAGCCTCCCCTGTTCCCTACTGAATGTGCACTTGGCCCCAGCCTTCATTCACTGAGCTCACCTTGGCTATGGCTATTTGTGTAGCAACTGAACCAATGAAGAAAGGTTCTGATTAGTTTTCAGTAGAACCCAATTAGCAGCCATCTGGCTCATTGGCTGAGACGTGGTGTACAGGTAATCCTATTGCAACTCCAGGGTAGACTAACAGTTGTGATTGTAGTTTAATAAAACACTTTGACTTCAAATGTCTACTTAGCTGAAGACTATAATTCCCCCCCTGTCCCCTTCATTCCCTTACTTTCTGCATTTTGTTTCTTTCAGTTCTTCCCTCCTCCTCTTCTTTCTTTCCCTTGTTTCTTTCTATCCCTCCTTCCCTTAACTCCACAGTGGCACTGAACACTCAACAAAGGAATTTCACACGTTTCCACTGCCTGTGGTTTGGGCTCTAATAGCTCCGTGTCTGGATTGCTACCATGGACTCAACTGCTCTTGTTCATCCCCTGACTACTTCCCAGCACCCCTGCAATTGCTACACCCTAATACATCATCCTCCAAATTGCAGCCAGTAATCTTTCTAAAACAGAGATATGAGGACAATATTTCTTCTCCCATGGCTTCGCACCTCATCCAGCATAATGATCCAACACTTTCTCAAGGCATCTGAACCCTTTCCTGGTCTGGCTCTTGCTAACCTCTTTGGCCTTATCTCCCATTATTCCCTGTACACCCTGGGCCCTGGCTGTGCAGAGTCCCATCACACTGTCTTCTCACACATCTGCTTTCACACACAATACACAACGTCCAAACTCCTTCCCTCATACCTTATCTCTCACCTGGTCCTCTCTTTTTGGCCTGGCTGATTTCCACCTCCTCCTTAAGGCTTAGCTAAAGCATTATTACGTTTGAAATCTCCCAAGACTAACTCCCAAGGACTGCTCTCCCAACACTCTTACTACACACACATACACACACATGCACACACACTGACCTAAGCTGAGATGCCATAATATCCCTACCATTGCATTAGCTATATGGCTGCAGTAATATGAAATATAATATATTTGGATTGTTGGTTTACTTAAATATCTCTTCTTTTAGAACAAGCATTCTTAACCCTTTTATACTATGAACCTCTTTGACAATATGATGAAGCACATAGACCCATTCTCAGAATCATGTTTTAAATGCATAAATCCAAATATGATTGCAAAGGAATAAATTATAATGGATATAGTTATCAAAATATTAACAAAACATATTGTAATATAATATTATATATGTTTGTTTATTAAAGCAGGAACAAGAAATTTCAGCAGCAAGTCCACCAATTATTGTACTTCGAAGCAATGGTAAGTAAAAAGAATATTTTAAACTATCTTCCACCACTCTTGATATAAAATCTGTAATTTCTACTTGTGAGAAAATACTACTGTGGCTTGTCAACATTTGTAATTTTTAAAAATGCTAAATTCTAGAGGTAAGTGAAAATAAAGCTATAATTATTATTTCAAACTAATTTCATGGAGAATCTAAATTCTAGAATCTTCATTGTAGGCCAAAAGACCTTTAAAGTTTTTATTTTAACATGCTCATGCCTTGCATAGTATTGGAACAAAGTAAGTACTTAAAATGTTTGTTGACAAAATTAAGGAAGGAAGAAATCGTTTAATATTGCATCTAACTTCAACTTCACAAACACTGTGAATTAGGCTTTCTTATTCTGAACCCATAGTAAGAAACTGAAACTCAGAAAGGTTAAGTACAATTCCCTAGTTCACAGGGCTTTTTAAATGTCTGTTCCACCAGTATGTTGTCTCCCTGAATGTTGTGAATAATGTATCACATAGTCAAGAGAAGGGGAGCAAGAACAGAGAGCTTATGCTATCAGCTTCTACAAGAAGAGGTGGCTTTACACTTTCAGTAACCCTTGGCTTCCATTCTATTACTGTCACTATTTGCCAGCGGACTATGTGGTGTTCACGGACCTTAGCAGACAGGCTGAGAACTTGGAAAAGATGATTCTGTCATCCATGAGAGCTTGTCTCACCTGGAGGGATACTTTTCTCGGACTCAGAAACAATCCGAGAATAGGAATGAGGTAAGCGAAAATGCCACTTCCTCGGCAGCCTGCTCAGAGAGCCACAGTTGCATAGACCTCACCTTTATTTCATTAGCTCCCTTTGAGTGGAAGAATAAAAGGAAATGACTGAAACTAGAACAGCCTTTTTCACGTTTCGGAATGTGAGCAAAGGAATGTTCGGTGCACTCGCTTCTGCCCTGGGCATTGAAATGCCCAGATCGTGTGGCACAATGACTCTCCTTTCAGGAAGGGAGCTGTCATTGTGTCTTCCTGTTGTTCTGTTCCACTCCCGCCACTAGGTCCACTTTTGTTTTTTCTAGTGTTCTGTTTACAAAGAAAACCCTCCATAGTAACGGGTGGGCGGGCTTCGAAAGGAAAAGCGAGAGTGAGCCCCTTCTCCACTTTCCAACACGCACAGGCAGAGGGAAGGAAAGAGAGGAAGGCAGTGTCCACTCTGGGACTTAGAAGCTATGTTCTTTCAATAGTACAAAGTCACTGTCAATGCTCCAAGCCCTCATTTCCCCCAGCAGTGAGAAGTCAGACCAAACAGGGAACAACACGTGGTCAAGCTCTGACAACTTGCTATAAGGATTGTTAAGCTCTTGACATCTCAAAAGTTGTGGTTTATGTATTTCTTGGTATTTTATTTTATATATTTGATGAATCAAAATATGAATATGAGGAATCACACAATGGTTCCGGGGGTGGGGTGAGGAGGGTCTGGGTCTGGCGTCTGGCAATAAGATGTGCTGTATAATATTATTTATGTACGGCAGGGAGAATCTGTGTAACTAAGATGCTTTAGAATGAACACTAATTTCAGGTCACAAAATAACGTTTCTTAGTATCTTTTTATACTATTACAATTGCTAAAAATACTTAATTTTTTTCCCCTTAGGACTCAGAGAATAATGACTGCATTGTTTATTTATTTTTTAATTTCAAGGCTTCTTGCTGTAAATCAAGGCCATCATTAACTATGGCACTGCAGACCAAGACTTAGATGATGCTATATTACTAGAAAATTGTCGCCTTCTCTAGAGAAGTAATTGTGTTGGGGTTCAGAAAGCACATGAAGTCGGACAGCTGTGTGTGAATCACAGGAATAGGACTTAAAATTTTTGTGTCTCTCAGCAAATTGCTTAACTTCTTTCATTCACTTTACTCTTTCAAAAAAACTGTGGTGGTAAAATTTTACAACCTCTTTAATGGGGTTGCTTTGAGAATTAAATGGGGGAAAGTGTGTACTGTGCTTAAATCGGTGTCTGGTACACAATAGGACTCTAACCCATAGGAGGTAGCTGGTATTCCCCCAGTCTTGTGAATTTATTTCATTGTGATTGATCTTCAAATGGTGTGCCCAATGAGGATTATTTAACATTAAGCCCAGCTAACATTAGTCTACACTTTACTGTTTACAAAATAAATGTAAATACATTATTTTATGTAAATCTCATAAATTCCAAGAAGTAGGTATTATCTTTCTCATTTTACTACCAGGGTGGGGTGGGGTAAATCTTGGGTAGGTTGTGACTTACTGAAGGTCCAGGTGAATAGGCAGTGGAGTAAGAGGAACACATAAAGTCCTCAGGGTTCCACTTAGTTCTCATTAACTGAGGTTTTACCTTAAATGCAACTGAGTCTCTGAAAAGTACAGTTACTTTATTTTCTCATTTCTTATAGTCACGTGTGGTGTCCATAGAAGACTATACTTTAGAAAGCTTACTAAAACAGATTCCTCTCATCCATCCCCTCCCAGACCCTAGAAATTCTGATTGAGGAGATTTGGGATGGGCAAGAGAGGGAGTGGTTAAGAGACCCAATTTTCAGCAGCACTGGTTCAACTGAGTTCACCATCAACTGGTGTCTCAAGATATCTTTGTCACAATCTAGAAGCCTATTTGCTATTGGATTGTGTCGTGTGCGTGCTTCTGTGTGTGTGTGTGTGTGTGTGTGTGTGTGTGTGTGTGTGTGTGTGTATTATGATGTTTTGCCATCAATACCTTTCTGACTGGGGACTGTCCCTCCCAGGGCAAGCCGATTCTTAGAGACAGCAAAGGACTCAACTTGGAGCGTGCCTTTGATATGCAAACTAGCCAGTCCAGAGGCCGACCACCTTGGCCTTGTTCTGGCACTGGCCTTCAGGGAAGCAGTATTCCTCTGCGTGACTCATCCCAGGGCCAGATAACAGGCAGCTAGAGACCACCCCCACAGCCCAAAGCCCAGCGGAATCATTCAAAGTAGCCAATTCTGAACTGTTTGCTTTGCCCTGCTTTGCTTTGCCTATCCGTGAAAATCCCAGTAAAGCTTTGCTTTAGGATTTCCCCTCACTCGCATCTTCTGTCACTTAACCAAACCCTGGCACTTCCCTTGTGACCGTGCATGGCAGACAGTGATCCCTTTTCTAGGGGACCTGTGACTATAATAAACTGGTTTTCTTATGTCTCTCCTGGGTCCTTTCTTGCCCCTGTACCTAGCTGATCATCCCTTAAAAGAACACAGAACACATACTTTCTCCAGCCAAAAAGGAAGGCGCGGCTCTCTTTTCCAAATGCGCCGCACTGAGTCGCATCTTTTCGACAATCATTCCACCTAGCATCTAATCAGGCGTGTGCAGAATAACGCCACTAAAGACACCGCTGATCGGGGCATCCGTGCCAGTTGCAGGCCTGGTTTGGGCACACAGCACTTTTCGTTGTCTTCTGACAGCAGGATCAGCCTCCCGCTGCCCAGCCCACGACCATGTCCCGTGAAACCTCCCTGAGTAGCCCTGCCGCGGCCGTGAATCACGCACTGAGGTCCTCACACGGGTGGCTTTATGGAGCTGTGTTATAGGAGACTATATCTCAGATGGCCCCCGAGCAGCCCAAACAATCGGTCACTTTTAATTCTTCCTGTCACCTCATTAAGTATATGGCAACATCGACGATAAAACAGATTTTGGCGCGCACACCTAACGCACACATCATCCCAAAATGTAACATTTCCTCCTCTTGTATTCAGATGTGGTTGTAAATATTCAGCCATTGAAAGATTCATTGAGCAACCATATGTGCCAGGGTACTATATATAACTGATGTAGGCAAAGAACCGTCTCCGTGGACACATAAAGCAATTAAAAATAACTGTGCTTCAAAGCAGGCGACTATAATACAAAGGTCAGGCCCATAAATATGAACAGGATGGCAGTAATGTCTCTATCCAAATAGACCCCCAAACACAAAACTACAACAGGTCAGAACTCAAAGGTTAATGTGGGGGGGGGGGGGAGAAGAACTATGAAATTATGCCATATTCCTCTCATGCTTTTTCCTTCTGTGGTCTTTTCATCAAAGGTTAATATATGTGAGTACTGTGGAAAATTTGATCAAGGCCACACGCTTGTCACCAGCCACTATTTTATTCAACGCGAAATATTTACTCTTGTTCATATGCTAAAATGAAGGAGCTCTAGCCAATTTTCTGTGAAAGGAAAACCTCTGTTGCTTTCCTCCCTCCTTTACTGGGTTGCTTGTTTATACATTAACTGCACTGAAGTTTGAATTCCACTCAGAGCTGTAGAGAGACTGATCTGAGAGCTCGGATAATTTTTGCAGTTACACACTGAGTGTGATAATAAGGTTTATGCCTGGTTGTAAAGAATGTGCTGACAGATGGAAAAGGAGCCACCTCAGTCTGCGCAGCATTCATTTTTATATATATTTTAAAAATCTACTACACCTGACTCTGATTCAAACAGCAGTTCTTCCGCCCGCTGTCTACCATGAACAGAAATATTTCAGAGCGTATAGAAAAATTCCAAACCCCAGTGGACTGATTCGCTAAAATTTCAAGTTCTGTGCACATCAGCATATCATAGGCTCCTGTATTACCATTCAAGGTGTCATGTGCAATGAAAAACTTATTCCCTCCAAACATGAATCTCTACGTGACAAGTGCCTTAGATAGGGAGCAAGTGAATGCCGCCAGGACGAAGATGTGAACAGAACGGCTCCCACGATTGAGAGACATTTCCTGGTCCTTCTCTGAAAAGGAAAATGCCAGCTGCTTTGCCAAGGATTCGTCTTCACCAAAAGAAATTACAATATGAGAGCAGATTGGATTATAGCATGTAAGTCATCTTTGCCCCTCTATGATGTTGGGACATTACAAAGCACATTGGTTAAAGGAAAAGAACACTGTTCACAGTAAATTCCTTTCTCTCAACAATAAAGAAGCAACAATGACCAATCCACCCGGCACTGCAACCTTGAGTCCCTAAGGCTTAGGGTCGGCTTTCCAGGGGACAGAAAACCAGCTCCCAATATCTATCTCCTAGACTTTATAACTGTGTTCTTGGAAAAGTTCATCCATGCTAAATAATAATAAAATAATTATATAATAATAATAATAATAATAATAATAATACAGTCCCACAAATCCCAATCACTTCTATTCATTCTTAGCCTTTTGACTCAATGCATCTATATTAGTTTGCTAGGGCTATTGTTAAAAATCACCACAACTGAGTGGCTTAAAGAACAGAAATTCTTTATTTCACAGTTCTGTGGTCAGAAGCCCCAAATCAAGGCATCAACAAAGTTGGTTTCTTCTGAGGACCACGAGGAAGGATCTGTTCCAGACCTATCTCCTTGGCTTGTAGTTGGCCATGATTTCCCAGTCTGTTCACAATGCCTTTCCTCAGTGTATGTCTCTATGTCCACATTTCAAGATTTCTCTTTTCTTCCATAAGGACATTGGTTACGTTGGATTGGGGCCCATTCTAACATTTTCATTTTAACCTGTGTAAAGACCCTATCTCCACATAAGCTCACGTTCCGAGGTAATTAGTGGTTAGGACTCCAACATATGGATATTGATGAAACAGAATTAAACTCATAACAGCATCTTCTATTTAAATAACTACAATTACAATAACACAAAACCTGCATCTTTGCACTGGTGTTATCCTGTTTTCTTGACCCTCCAGAGGAGAGGTCCTTCACACTCCCGTGATGCTCAGAGCACAGCTTCTGGAAACATGAGTACTTTTTTCATCATTGCTAAAGATGCTCCTGAATCATTTCCTTTGCTAATTTTTGCTTCTTAATAACCAGCTATGCCATCTCCTCTTCTGCCATATTCTCATTGACCAAACTCAAAAGTAATCCCAACATCTGACCACAGGTATGGTTCTCACATCAGTTTTTGGTATGACTCTAGGTTAACTTCTGTATCCTCATGGGCAAACCAGCTCAAAGTCTACCCCACTTTCCCCTGGACCTCTTCAACTTAAGTGAACTTCAACTGTAGTTCACTTACATTTCCTTATGATTTGCATACATTACCTAGTCTGCACCTTGTATACATACATATGTCAGTTCTGGACATGTAGGTTCAAATACTCCATCCTCTGACCACTATATGCTTATGCCAGTTTTCTCACCTCTCTCTTTTCTTTACAACAGCAATCACCAAATTATGCTGTTCCATGGAACATTTGTGTTTTAATGTATAAGGATCTACATAGAGGAAGATTAAATAGTGTGTAGTCAAATAAGTTTAGGAGAATAGGGATAATAAAACACAAAACATTTCTTTACTGAAGATATTTAGTTCACTAATATTTATTCTGAATAACATTTTGTGATAGCTTTAACTAAACTTATGTAATTAAAAACACATAGTGAAGTCTAGTGATTTATAGATCACGGGTTTGGAAATGATAGGATCATAACTATTCTTTAATTTGTAACCCCAATACCCTGTACCCACTCTTTTCCTTCATTCTAGCTATTCTCCTTAGTGTTCTTGGATATATTACTTATCCCACCCTTTTGCTAAATAGCCCTTCCACCTAGTCTTATGCCCAGATCAACCCTACAGCTCTATAATCTGTCTATTCCCACCTATAATAATAATGATCTCTATTGCCCTGTCATCTTAGATAGCCTCCATCTCTTTTTCTCTGTTTCTCCTGCATCTTCAACCTCTTCTCTATCAGTCCTTTCTCCTAGATTATGAGATCTGATCCAAAGAGTCTTTTTTTTTTGTTTTGTTTTAGATTATTTTCCTTTTTCACAACTTCTTTCTTGACTGTAGGCCTCCTTTTCCTTTTTAAAAAAAGTAGTCAGTTTTCATAATTTACATGCTCTCATCTCCAATAACTTTCTCAATGTTCTACAAATCTAGGCTCTTCTTCCATCAGCATCAGATTAGAACTGTCTTCTAAAAGCATCTCTTATTTGCACTACTCATTGCTCATAGAGATGGGAAGAAGGTGTCCACTGGGTTTACAGACTAGGGTTTCAGTTTTAATTTTTCAGATTTTTAGCAATGTGATTCATTAACCTTCTGATTTTTGTTCTGTTAAGGGGTAACATTGATTTCATCTTAGCAGGACCTTTGGAATAATAAATTAGATAATGAAGGGCTTCTAAGAGGTTGTCAATAGTGTTAACTCACCTGCCAGGACACCCTCCTGTCATTTGCTCTTTTGACACTGGTGGCTGCCTGCTCATTGAAATTCTCTCTCTCTGTTCATACATCACTACAGTCTCCCGAGGCTCCTCTCAGGGCCTTGGTTGCTCCGACTTGTCTCCTTTCCTGCACACTTAATGTTGATATCTGTCAAATATTTTCCCCCCTTGAGTGTCCCTTCCTTCTTAATCTGAATTTTCTCGTTTCAACTACCATTTTCTGAGAATTCACATTTAAAAATATCTGCAACCTGAGTAATGTGTCTGACCCCAAACTAGTATATCTAATTGTTTACTGAACATCTCCACTTGAAGGTCCCACAGGAAACTCAAATTTAGAACATGCAACACTGACTCCATTGTCCAGTTCACTACGAAGCTGTCCCTTTCTTGCATTCTTTGTCTCAATAAATGACATCACTATTGTTATACATAAGATAATTTTAGGTGCTATACAACCATAGTTGTAGATACCACTAAATTACATAATGAAAACAGTATTTCCTTTTAATTTTTTAATTCAAACGCTTCAGATTACATCAAGAAGAAAGTATCTGTTTTGGTCTTGTTATGTCTTTAATGCTTCTGCAGCACTTCAGATACTCCTATTTTAAAAAATAAAGATGAGTTTTAGGAATTTTTACCAAGTTAGACTTTAAAAGGGTTGACTTTGTCAGTTTTATATTAACATTCCGTTTATGATAAATGTTGCTTGTTTTACATTTGTAGCATGAATACAGTTTTCTTTATACAAATACATTTACATAATAATAGTTAATTTGAGGAAAAATATTAAATAATGATGCATTGTTACACTAAGATACGGGAAATCATGAGAAGGATATGCAAATGATGATGTTTGAGGAAACATGCTCTAACTTATCTTTTTTTCTCTTAAGACGCACCGGTACTGCCTTAGCATAGTTTTGCATAAGTTTTTACCTGAGATGCTTACAATGGTTTCCTATTTGCAATAGTCTCCTCTTGTCTATCTTTTCTGCAATTTATCTTCTAAGTTACTGCCAGGATAAATATTGAAAAGCCTGGCTCACAACACAGTGCTTCCTGTGATTAATATCCTTCACTGAAGCCTTGTTGAGTTTTCCTCCTCGCCACCCTACTGCATTTTGATCAGATGGCTCCCTGCACTTGCTTACCACCCAATGCGCCTGCGCTCTCCTATTGATCATTCAGCACGCCGGCATTCCTGCGTGAAGATGATATAGACACTTCCAAGTCCTAGTCCACCCTGCCCCAGGGTAAAATGATAAAGGGAATATTTAAGTAGAAAAGTTTTTCTCTTTAATTTGTGTTGTCGTTGGAGAATAAAAGAATTGGAAGATACGTCAAGGACTAAGAGAATGGACACCGCCCAGGGAAGTGAGCCTACAGACATAGGAACTGACTTCCTCAACACATAGATAGCATTCGCTAAATACCAGTGAGCAATAAGCCAATGAAAGTTTCCTAAGCAGCCACTTAAAAAAAAAAAAAATTGTTTATTTTTAGAGAAAAGGGAAGGGAGGGAGAAAGAGGAGGAGAAAAACATCAACCCCCAATCAGGGACCAGCCCGCAACCCAGGCATGTGCTCTGACCAGGAATTAAACCAACGACCTTTCAGTTCAACATGTCGGCTCTCAATCCACTGAGCCACTCCAGTCAGGGCAAAAGCAACTACTTTTAATATGGATTTCGAGTTATAATATGAGAGTACATTTTTTTTTTTTTTTATTGAGGTAAAACTGACACATATTAGCTTCAGGAGTACAACATAATGATTTAATGTTTGTTTTTTTTTTCTTTTTAAATTAAATTTTTGGGGGTGACATTGGTTGAAAAAAATATTTTTTCAAATGTACAATTCCATAATGCATCATCTGTATATTGCATTGTGTATTCAGTATTTGTAAATATTGCAAAATGATCACCACAATAAGTCTAGTTAACATTCATCACCATATATGGTTGCATAATTCTTGTGATGAGAAATTTTAAGATCTATTCTCTTAGCAACTTGCAGATATGCAATACCATATTAACTATAGTTTCCATGCTGCATATTACATTGCCATGATTTATTTATTTTATGACTGGAAGTTTGTGCCTTTTGACTTCCTTTAGCCATTTGCACCACCCCACCTCTGACAATCACCAATCTGATCTCTGTATCTATAAGTTTGTTTTTATTTGTTTAGATTTCATATATAAGCGAGATTATACGGTATTTGCCTTCCTCTGATTTTTTTCACTAGGCATATGGCCCTCAAGTTCACCCATGCTGAAATTACAAAACTTTATTCTTATCTATGGCTGCATAATATTCCATTGTGTGTGTGTGTGTGTGTGTGTGTATCACATTTTCTTTATTCATTCATCTGCCTTATTGGTTAAGTTTTTTCAAGATACTTTATTATTTTGATGCAATTGTAAATGGGATTGGTTTCTTAATTTCTCTTCTTCTTATAGTCTATTAGTGTATAGAAAAGCAATAGATGTCCATGTATTGATTTTGTATTCTTCATCTTTATTGAGTTCATTTATTAATTCTAATAGTTTTGATGGGAACATATATTTTAAAAGAGGCAATATAGATACTTTTAAATGCCAAATAATACTCATGATCTGAAACACTGGATTATAATGAAAAAGGTAGAAATATATAAAAGAAGGTAAATTTGTTTTAATTATCAAGGTATAGTGATATATGCAATTTAAATATATTTTAGAGTAGTTTATATTTATAGAAAAATTGTAAAGATAATACTGAGGGTTTCCATAGAACCTGCATTGTTTCCACTGTTAACATCTTACATTTGTTACGTTTAATAGGATATGTGTTACAATTTATGAACTGATATTATCCATTATCATTAAAATCTATCCTTTATTCAAAATTCCTTGGTCATTACAAAATGTCCTTTTTTCGTGTCTGTGTTAGACTTCTTGGACTCCTCTTGACATTAATATTGTCTATGATCTTTTCTGTTTTTGATGAACTTGACAGTTTTAAGAAGTACTGGTCAAATATTTGTCTAATGTCCTTCAAAAGGATTTGTCTGATGTTTTTTCTCATGATTAGATGAGGGTTGTAGGTTTTTGGGAGGAAGACCATAAGTGCCATTTTTATTACTTAGTATCAAAGGTACATGCTACCAACAGGAGTGATCACTGTTCATGTTAGCTTTGATCCTCTGGCTAAGGTAGAATTTGTCACGTTTCTCAGCAGTAGGTTACTTTTTTCTTCCCCTCTTTGATATTATGCTCTTTAGAAGGAAGTAGTTATGTGTGGTGCACACCTAAGGCATGGGGAGTTATGTTCCACTTTTTAAGGGTGGATTATCTAAATGCATCATACAAATTTTAAAAATCATTTAAGTGACTGGGAAATGATAGGATGGAATACAGAATATAACACAACAATCTACTATATTAAACACTTAGGAAACAAACTCACTTAAGGAGATGAGGAAAAATGTGCTGATCTAAGTAGCTTTGGAAATTAGTGGGATCTGTAAAAACTAAAGACAAGAACAGTACATAATTACTGTAATTTAGTTGATAATGTTGTTTCCCACAGGGGTATTAGTTTAAAATTATCATACTGCTATACATATGTACAAGAATTGAACAATTAAGTAAATGGATAGTAGAAATTGGGAGCCAGGTGGGAAGCAAGAATTTACAGATAAGAAAGGAAAAGGCGAAAATAACCTATACTTTAATGGATTAGAATTGAAGACATCACTATGAGCTCACATTTACCTTTATATACTGATAGTAACATATAGAAATATTTACTTATCTGTATATATGAGGTCTATCCAGAAAGTATCCACCATGTAACATGAAAAAATAAAGACATTTATTGAAGAAGATACAAGATACAAGAAACATTGTACACAGGACAATGACTCCTCAGTCCCCTTCTAAGTAAGCACCTTGGGACTGCTCACAGTTCTCCCAATCACCATCAGCTGACTTGTCTTATTTTCCTGAATGTCATCAATGGTCTGAAATCACTTTCCTTTCAAGGTGATTTTAATTTTGTGAAAAGCCAGAAGTCACAGGGTACCAAGTCTGGGCTCTAGTGGGGCTGGGTCGCCTGGGTGATTTGATGTTTCACCAAAAAACTCTGCATGAGATGTGATGCATGAGTGGGCACATTGTCCTTATGAAGCTGCCAATCACCAGTTGCCCATAGCCTTGGCCTTCTGAATCATTCAAATAGTTTATGCAAAGGAATGTCCAAGCTTAACACAAAACTGGATGCAGATTCATTGCTGTACTCAATCATTTTGAATGCAACAGCCACACAGTACACATGCTCACTCTGCGGCATCTACAGCTCCCACTGATTAGTCCAGTGAAGTTGTCATTGTTCACACACACGCATTCCAGTCCTCTGTCCTTGGCTGCCACGTTACATTGATGTTGCACAAACCATTCTTATTATATTAACAATGGCTGGACTTTTTCCAGACAGGCCTTGCACACAGGTTAATATGCACACATTTATTTATTTTCTCTCTTAGCTAAGGCAGCCTGGAAACAATAATATACCAGTACCAACAAGTTCATCTGGTGCTCAGATCTTGTTACCAAGTACCATTCTTATTAAGAGAATCTAGGCTCCTTGGAAGAATGACTGATTCAGAGACAGGGACAGGAAATATGAAAGGTAATATGAAATACAACACACTGGAGTGTGTTATAGTGCCAGAGGTAAGAAACTGCTAAGAAAAGAAAATTGAAACCCTATTATGATGCGGCTGTGCCAAAGGATACAATTGACGCTGAGGTTACACGTAATCTTAATCCCCCACTTTGTTCTTTTTCTTCAGTATTGTGTGGGCTTCCCTGGAACTTTTGGTCTTTATATTCACCTTAGAATCGGTTTTGTCAACATCCACAAAATAGCTTGCCAATATTTTAAATGGCTTATATTAAATATACAGGTGAAGTTGGGAGGAATTAGCACCTGAACGATAGTGAGCCTTCCAAGTCATAGATATAGAATATCTCTTCATTTATTCAGACTTTTAATTTTTCATCAGTTTTGTAGTTTTCCAGATGTAGATCATATATGTATTTTGTTAGATGTGCACCTAAATCTTCAATTGTTGATGCTAATGTAAATGATGTTGTGCTTAAATTTCAAATCTGAATCATTCGTTGCCGGCAAAAAAGAAAGCAATTGTATCCTGTGACCTTGTTCTTATCACTTAATAGTTCCTGATTTTTTTTTTTTGTCAATTTTGACATCTGTGAAAGAAGATAGTTTTATTTTTTCCTTTCCTTTCCAATCTTATAACTTTATTACCATTCCCTGACCTATTGTTCTAGGTAAGACTTTCAGTATGATGTTGACTAAGAGTGGGAAGTAGGGGTCATTCTTTCTTGTTCCTGATCCTAGGAGGAAGGCATTCAGGTACTCGTCGTCGGCAGCCGTCCGTCTCGAGAGACGATGGTGTAGCTTCTTAAGAGTCTATCTGCACCGCCGAGAATGGCTGTGCAGTCCGACTCGGGAGTGACACGGTATCTGTCTCCTCCCGTGTTGAATCGACATCTTGCGATGACGCTGGAGTGGCTCTCCAGCGAAGCTGAAGCTACAGAGCCTGGGCAGGGTGATATGGAGGGTCTGCTGTTGCCCATGCAGCAGACCCCCCCTCTCTTCGCAGCTGAAGGGTCCAAGGGAAAGACGGAGTCAATACAGCTTGGCTTCAGGTGCGCCGCAGGAGTTGCCGGTGTTGACTACAACGTCAAACCGCCTTAGGGACTCCGGCTCCGGATTTTCTGTCGGGGTTTACTCCCTTAGCCTTTCCCCTGAAGAGGTATGCCGCAAGGCAGCGGAGGTTTTTTGGAGTCAGAGTTTTCCTTCTCTGATGTGCCCTGACTGGAAGATTCAGGTACTCACTGTTAAGTATATTAGCTATTGGTAGTTTGCCGGTATTTTTTATAAAAATAAGAAAATTGCCCTCTATCTCTAATGTTCTGAGAATTTCTATCATGATTTTGTGTTGGATTTTATCCAAAGCATTTTCTGAATCAATTGATATGATTTTTCTTCTTTACCCTGTTGATATAATAGATTACATAAACTGATTTTTAAATGTGAAACCAGCTTTGCATACCAATAATAAATCCCACATTGTCAATTTGTATAATTTGTTTGGTACATTGTTGAACTCAATTTGCTAGTATTTTGTGGTGGATTATTAAATCTGTATTCATAAGGAATATTGGCATGTAGTTTTCTTTATTTTTATGTCTCTGATATTTGTATTAGGATAGTGCTGGCATCTTAGAATGACTTAGAAAATGTTCCTTCCATTTCTATTTTCTGTAAAAGATTTTTAAAATATCATATTTTTCCTTTACTAAATATTCAGTAGACTTCACCAATGAAAACATCTTGCCTAGTGCTGTCTATTTAAGAAGATTATTAATTAATTGTCCATTTTCTTTAATAATTATAGGTCTATTCATATAACTTATTCCTCATTTGTGAGAGTTCTAATAATTTGTGTCTTTCAAAAAATTGGTCCATGATACATTCATGGGCCTAGAGTTGCTCATAATATTTCTTTACTATTCTCTTAATGTCTCTTGGGCCTGTGGTGATGACACTTCCTTTACTGATGTTATTAGTAATGTGTCTTCTCTCTTTTTTTTTTCTATACTTAGTCTAGCTAGGGATTTGTCAGTTTTATTGAAGGACATACCGATATATTTTTGTGTATGAGATGAAGAGATCTAAGACTGCAGCCCCCCAGGAATTTTTCATTCTCACACTAAGCAACACTTAGCCTTCAGAAGTTTGTCAAAATTACCTTTCATGCATTCTTACCAATGTGTTGTTCCAATGGATTCTGCTCTGGTGTAGGTGATCTTGCCAATGGCTTTTCTCTCTCTAGGTTTGGGATCGTAGTTTTCTCTGTGACCCCGATTCTCTGATGGGTCTAAGAAAAGTTCTTCATTTTCAGTTTATTCAGCTTTCTTCCTATTGTAAGGATGAGAGCACTTAGATGCTGGAGCTGAAACCAAAAGTCCTGCCTTTGTCTCCCAGAGATATTTTCACTGGATATAAAATTCCAAGTTGACAGTTTCTCAGTGCTTTAATGGTATTGCTCTACTGTCCTCTCATCTGATTTGTTTCCAATGAAAACTATACCCTCATCTTTTTCTTAGAACAAAGAAAAAGAAATAAAACAAGCTGGAGTCTGAGAAGAGGGAGAAAACACTTTTAAATCACATTAAACATTTATTTAAAGATGAATTACCTCATCTGGAACAAGAAAGATGGGATAATATGTCATTTTGAGAAGGAGAACTCTGGCAGGTTAGCTGTTTGGCTTGTGATGAGTGTGTCACCTTAAATACATTTTGGGTTCACAGAAGTGAGTTAAAAGTGAGGTTGAAATAGAGTTTTGTTCCTATGACTTTATGGATAAGGAGGTGAGTCACTTGTTGCCTTGGGAAGTAGAACACTTCTCCAAAATAAGTGATAAAGAAATGTATAAGAAATATGGTCATCTTTGAATCAGCCACAATAAATCAAGTACTCAGGTCCTAAGTTCAAGAACATGGCAGGAGAAATGACAGGCATAACAGTGGTATTAAAAACTGAGGTTTTTCTGGAAAGAGGAAAAACAGCATCTTATATATCAAGCATAAACTAACTAATACTTAATCACAGTTGGAAGGTGGGCAGAAAGCAGAAGTGCCCCAAAGAACTTAGGTGACTATTTTTTTATTTTTTGAATTAAATAGTATATTCAATAATATACTGATCAATGAATTTCTTCAATTACAGGATGAAGTCCCAGGTATTTTAAAAGTCTCATAAACACAAATATTTACTTCTAAGGCCATCAATGTTAAAGGGCACAACGTTTGGACCTGCCATTAGTGGCCATGATCTTCATGAGTTAAATGTACACAACACAGAATGCACTCCTGATGTACTTAATTTGTAACGACAATTTGCTTGATGTCAGGAAAAGTTTGACATAGTCTCTGCTTTAGTTTCCAAAAACTTGCACACTAAGAACAAACCAAAATGCCATAGGAAGCCTAAAAACTTCGGAAGCCTCATAAATACGTAACACCAATGTATAATCTGAAAGCAGAGTATTGTAATAGAGATCTTGTTGCACGAAGTCATCCTGGTGAGGAACAAGTTCAGAGTATAGCATACCTCCAGAGGGAAAGGTATCGAAGTGCTTAGATATGAGTATGCAAATCATGATTCTATTCATTGGTCATTTATTTATTCAACCAAAGTTTTTAAGCATGTAATATAATATGACATACATTTCACTGGAAAATATAGTGACTCAAGATTTATTGCTCTTTTTTTTCTTTTTTTACAAGGAGTTTACATTCTGAAAGGATGAATAGACTAGTTAATAGTCATTAAGTACAGAAGGCCATGTTCCCTAATGGACACAGAAGGGCATAAAAACCCAGTGTGAATGAGGAGGGAGGAAAGATGGTCATCTAATTAGAAGATTAAATGCTGAAATAAAGAATAACAATATGAATATTTCTCCATCACACTATTTTTATATGTTTTATGATGAAAGTGGGGAGTTTTAGAAAGACTGTCCAGTGTTTTCCAAAGTCAGGTCATCATCAAACTGTATTTTCAAATTCGGTCACGTCTCATAGCAACAGCACTATTACTTAATGTTCTTTATGTTGACTTACTATTATGTTTAAACAATTTTATATAAAAAATTTATATTACTAGCATAAATTGAAATCAGTTACACAGAAAGTGACCATGTAAAAGATGAAATGAAAACACAATGTTTTAGGCATGGTTACCTAAAAGTTTTGAGTACAGGAAGATGGGTAGGAATTTAAGATGGGCAAGACTAAACTGAGGCTTTCTCCTTGTTTTAATAAGAAATACAAAAAGAGAATTGAAAAGATTATATTTCTACTTGATTTAACTTTTATGTACTACAAACTAAATCCATTTCAAATACTTGCTAAAATTATGTATTACATAACATGTGTTTCATGATTTAGAAAAGGCTGGGCTATATGAAACAAATACTTTAGAAGAGTAAGGTGAATTCTAGAGCAAAGAGTAGGATAGAAAGTCAAAAAATCTCATTTTTTTCCAATAAAAATTTATCATTTAAAGAAAATTATACATCACCTAGTCCCACCACATTCTGAATAGCAGGATCCATCTAACTGTATATTCTGACCTCTCCACTATTAAATCCCATATCATTTATTGAATTGAAGTCACTGGTTCCACCTTCTAGAGTGCTGCACAGAGTCTCTTGAGAATAACCAAATTTATGTGTAATTTCTCTTATACTACACATAAACTCACCTGTACGTCTCTCAATAAAATGATGAACAAATGTGATATTATAGGAATAGCCATAATCTTCTCCAATTTATAACAAGTGAGACTCAGTCCCAGACTTGCAGTCTTTAATTGTTTTTAGTAACACACGCTTGGGCTTTACCTTCTAACTGAAAAGCATGGTGCCCACTGGGAGATGCCTGGAAGAACTACAGTTTAAGGACACAAAGCATGTCTAGTTTGGGATTCTCACTGCTATCTAAGGGTCTGCGGATCACTATCATTTTTTCTTTCCCAGTTTAAATGTTTCATCTACTTCAAGCTCTCATTGGGAGTTTGCTTTTCTTACCCTTATCACTTACTTGGTCCTCATCTGAGTGGACCCTGTTTTTCTAGTATCTTTTGTTATGTGCGGCCCCCCAAATGAGTCCCAGTTCTGCAGTCAAAGGAGAGAGAAAAGTAACAGCCCTTTAATGAGTCCCTCCTTTTATCCCTTGGAGAAGTTCTCTGTGTGGTGTGGTCCCTCTCCAACATGAAGAGGTGGAATGAGCAGCAGTGGTCAAGGGTAAATGCATGGTAATAATCCAGAGCTGCTGGACACTAAGGCCTGAGTGCCACGGGTCTGGCAAAGTGTGTATGAGGGGATGGTGGGCCAGGGTGTAAGGAAGCAGCTGATGGACTGGTTGGGACACTTAATAGGGATTATTGTTCTGACTGGAGGATGTCCCTGAAGGAAACTGAGCAGCACCCAGACCACAGATGGTCTAATGGTCACAGTCTGGTCTCTGGAGGCATCACACAGCACAGGAAGTGAGATGGTGCTGAGAGCCTGGTCCAAGTCAAATTCACAGACCATGAGAGCCCCAGGACCAGTCAGCAGCAGCCCATCCCAGCAGAAACTCTGAGATTAAACCAGATGCATAATTCAAAAGATGGCAGACAGGGCTCACTCCCAGACCAGCTGCCCTGACTTGGAGAACAGGAACCACAGGCAAGATACCACATCTTTATCAGTGTATAAAGGCTGAAAACTTTCTCCCCCTTTCAAACACCATCTTGGTAAGGAGCAAAGGAAGGGAAGATGGTCTTGATTGAACATTTGCAAGGTAGAGACAGATGTAAATTGAAATAGAGGGGTTTCTAGGGAATTGTTAAGTTTTGTAAACTTCCTTGGCCATCCATCCATTGGACAGGGGATCCTGAGGAAGATTAGACAGTTCTAGAAAAATAAAGGTTGACTTGTCACCCATTTCTTTGTTTGTTTAATCTCTGTATTTAAAGATCTTACCTGACATGTTTTTATTTAACCTTCAGATCCATTTTACTGAAGGCCAATAGACCAAAATGAATGTTCCTTTTACATCTTTCTCAGGGTACCTGGATAGTTTTCTCTTTTTATCACCAAACGGGAAACAAGCCTGCCCTTGGGTAGGAGCCTGCCAAGCCTGCCGAAGGAGAGCCCAGGTAATGGTGTGGCTGCAGGCAGGGGCTGTGCCCCACTCAGGGGAACAAGAACAAGTGACAGATCGCGACGAAGACCTAAGCATGGGGTCCTTTCCTCCCCGAGTAAGACTATAGGAGACTCTGGAGCACTGAGTGAGGTGACATGGTGATGAGAGCCTGGTCATTGGAACCCAAGGGATGGCCCTGTGAAGCAGGACGTAGAGCCCACAGGACAAGATGGGACAGGGGAGTGGGACCCGCAGGGACTGCAGGACACCAAAAGCCACTTGCTTCTGTAAGTGCCAGCGGTGAACCTGGGGCATGGATCTGCATTACAAAGAGTGTAACTTGATGGGGAATTTCAGTTCGGGAGGTGAGCTGCAGATTTAATATTTGCTACATTATAGTCTATTGATGAAACCTCTGTGATAAATTTGTGGTCCATGTGTTTGCAAGCAGGGAGCTCCAAGATAACCCAGTCTATTTCATTTTCCCAGCTCAGCTTGGTGGGGGCTTATGCAGATTGAATTATAAAAATCTCTTATAGAAAGCAACACTTTTTAAAACCTCCATACTCTTAGAACACAGTTTTTATTCAAAATATTGAACTATTGATACGGCATTCCCACTAGCTAAAATTGAAATGAATGCCAGGAGAGATGTCATTTGAATGTGTAGCCACTAAATATTAGACTTGCAGTGGATTCAGTAAGTCTACTTTTTGAAATTCATTTAAAAGTTACAGTATAAATTAAGATAAATGTTTATAATGTATAGGTTGCAACATTATTGATAATAGAAAAAAGTCAGAAACAATATAATAGATCATAGATATATTTGTGCACAAACACACATCTACCATTTACATTAACATGTATTTTATGTACATAGATTAATATATTTGTGTACATATATGCCATGTATATGCAATTATTTGTATTTTTATACACATCTCTGAATACTTGTAAATGGATGTACCTTTTGTTGTAGGTAAGTCAACAAAAGAATGTCTAGCCTATGGAAAAGTTTTTTAACAGTTTATTGGAGCCCAATTTTGAGGATATGTCTAGAAGCAAAATATCAATAGATTGCAAAACTGCTCTGGGGAGTGTCAGTTTTGTAGCTCATTTCATACATTCGAATCAAAGGAGAAAACCTAAAGAGAGTTTTTTGGAATCCACTGGTGGTAGATTAAGGGGGCTGGATAAAGCAAGACAAGAAAATCCCTAGAATGGGATAAAAAGCAAAATGGAGAAACACATAGCTTTTTACATTGGTAGGTACAGGATAATCAATAATTATCATTTACAGCCAATAGAAGTGATATTTGGAAAACAAGATAACAACGGCCTTGTGCTCTGGTTCCTGTGGTTGTGCCCTGAAGGGTTTAGAAAGGAGAATTACTCTGACATTCCAAGAGTATGTTATCCTGGATACAAAAGAACAATGGACTGAGCTCACTGAAGGTGAAGACTGACCTTTGCTAAGGAAGCTATAGGTCTGAGATGTGACTACCCTCTCAGACCTGCTCAGTTATGAATTTATAATCAGATTATCCCGTATGGTTACGTTGGTCACTGAGCTTGTCAGGCCTCCCATGTGGCTGCCCTGAGCATGTCAGGTTTATTACATAGCCCTTGTTTTCATTCACTGGTATATATGTATATATACATGTATATGTATTCAGGTATGTATGGGCACACAGATAAATAGAAAAAGAGGCCAGATAAAAAATAATATCAGATTGTTAATAGTGAACTATGGAATTATGGATAATTTTTCTTTTTTTTATTGTCATGTTTAATCCAAATTTATAATATTAAATAAACAATAAACTTATAATCAAAAAAACAACAACAAAGCTTATCCTAAAAACTGGAATAGTGTGGCAGAAATTTTTTTCAATTCACAGCTGTACCAAGAGTGTATAAATGTTAAACAAGGAATGCATTGGAGAACTCAGTTCCAATGCCAGAAGTTGAATCATTCATAGTGATGAACAGGGCCTAGAATATCTCCTCCTTTTATCTTTCAACCCAACACACACCTTTGCTTTGCTGAAGCCAAGTCATATGAATGCCAAAGGATGCAAAAGTAAGGGTAAGGTGTCACAATCAGAAAGGGAGGCCAGAACAATGACTGACCACTGACTGTGGGCTATGCCCAACCCTGCAACAGGAAGCTCTCATTTGCCAATTTGTTTCATCTTCATAACCCCCTGCAAAACAGACATGTCATAGGATGTGAAATAACGTGCCCAAGGCCACACAGCAGAGTAAGTGGCAGAGATGTTTTTCTTTTGTTGTTTATTTATCTGGGGACAATAAAAAGTGTGGAAGAGTAGGTGCCTTTCCTGCTTCAGTGCAAGGGGAGAAAGTTTGACCCCACTGTGTACATTATCTTTCATTCCCTTTTTCTACCCCTTGAATCATCTCCTCTTATTCCAGAAACAACCTTCTAAGAAGAAACAGAGTATTATATATTGATGTTCTAACACATTTATGTATGAATTTGTAGCTAGCATCTGAGAATAAATAAAACAAGACAAGATGCACTTACTATAGGAAGTACTTCCTGTATTTGGCATGTGACTTATTGATTTCACTTAAATTTTGACTGAGGCACAGAGGCGAAATAAATGTATATATTTTTAAAATCAGTTTCCCTGCTTATTTGATTGAATTAATGATAAACTACCTAATGGTTAAGAACTCAGATAATCAAAGGGTTCACATAGTTGAAGCTCTAAAATTTATTTGGCTGGATTTTATCCTGAATACCTTGTTCTTTCTAATGGCATTTCCCTAATATTAATGCTGAACTGAAACCAAAAATAGCAAGGGGGTAAGAACTCAGAATAGCAGGAACTGAGAAGATCAGTGTAATCAGCAAATTAGGGCTATGTACAAATCATGCAATCGGTATCATGGGAGCAGCAAGAACCACGCCATGTGGAGAAGAGAACACTCGACGTTGATAACTTTGATTAGCATTAACTTTGATCGCATAATTCAGTTCCTTCCAGGATGTTTCACGATGCTAATAAATAAAAGATGACACTCTTTAAGAATGGTGGCTTCTATAGTGTTGTAGCCAGAGGCAGCTGAAATGTGGGGTGGGGTGTGATTTATTTCACTAGCGTTCTTTAGACTAGGCTAGGACTGGTAAACTCAGACAGAGCTGTTTCTCAAATAATGGGAGGCAGCGTGAATGTCTTGGGGAGATTTATCTGGCAACTGGCTTTGCTTTCAGACCTGGTTCCTCCTCCCTTTCTGCGCTTTCCTCTCCTCTTTAACCCAGCACTTCCAGCCAGCCAGCGTCCTCCCGATTCCCTGCTTGCTTAGCTCTGGATGATGTTCCCTGCTCTGCCTTTTGTTGACTCTTCCCTGCTGTGAAATGTAGTCCTCATCTCTGGTTCTTTATAGATTCTAAGTATTTTTATGTATACTTTATCCCAGCACCCCCCTTTCTTTCTCTTAGATTCAAAATGGTTAAGAGATTTCCACAGCATCACAAGGTCAAGTCCTCTGCTGACGTAAGCTTTTGTCTATTTTCCACGACACCTCACTGTTCCAATTGCTTTACCGTCTCATTCTCCTACACTAACTGGCACTAGGGTGGTTATCCTTGATAAAGGTTACAAAGGGTGACAGAAGCACAGAGCCTCTGAACTGAAGGTCAGTTTCCAGCAAGCTGGGCTGACAGCAATCCAGTGAATAAATAGACCTTTCAGAGTCCATACCAAGTCCAGGATCCTTGGATGCCTCTGGTGAAGAAGGGCTTATTTCTCCTGATTCTATCTTTGCACAGTCTTTTGACTACATTCTTCTTAGTGAGTTGAAATCTGTTCCCAGAAACTTCTGCCTTTTGATTCTAGTTGTGCATATGTTAGCCAAGGGATGATATTAACTAATCTAAATGTTGCTTACTATGTTGGGGATGGTTCCAAAATACTTGACGTGTATAAACTTCAATATTAATTCAGAGAAATCTATATGATGGTACTGCTGAGCCTTTCTTTTGAGATGAGGAAGCTAATCTAGAAAGGAGGAGTGATTTCTAAGAAGTGGAGTAGCTAGACTTGAAACCATGCGTATAGCTCCAGAAACAGTACACTCAGCCACCTGTCACTACTTTCTTGTGATCACATTTAATGTGATGTGATAGAAGACTCCCACTTTTGACACATAAAACAATTACTTTCTTTTGTGTTTTGAAGCCACCCCAAAAGTCAACATAGTTATGCTTTTTTAATAGACACGTTGATGTTCATATAAAAAGCAGGGTGTGGAGGGGATAGAATGCTCTTTGGGGAATTTAGACATTAATGGTCTGTTTATACCTAAATCAGACTGCCCTGGTTCCTAATCTGGTTTTGCTGTTTACTAGAAACTGTAACACTGGACAAATAATTTAGACCATCTGTCCCTGTTCTCTTACTTCTTAAAGTGCATATAATAACACATCTACTTCATAGGATATCTTTTAGTTTAAGTCAAATGTTTGAAATATTGCCTGAACTTTGTCAGCACTCAATAAATATTAGCTACTACTGTTAATACGGACATGATTAAATGAAATAATATATTTAAGTATCCTATCTCAGAGCCTACTCCCTGGAGATCACTCAGCCTATATCATTATTATCCCATTTCTATTATACTTTATTATTTCCACACATGTTCTTTAAAATCCAAGGGCATGAGGAATATGAATGTGAAATATCAGGGTCTATTTTACATCCTGAGACAGCTTCAAGTACACTGGGCAGAGCTGTTGTACCCTTCCTGTGAACCCCAACACTTCCTAACAACTGAGTGTATGGAGTCACTTTTTATGTTCTGATTAGTTACCTGTACTCTTATTTTCTTTCCTTTGTGAAGGTGTCAGGGATTCAGCCTCTTCTTTTTTCAACCATCTGAAGATACAACGATCCACATTATGTTCTTTATATACCTTATCTCTTTTAATTATTACGGCCACACTGCGATGTACATCCTTTCACTCCATTACACATCAGAGAAAAACTGAGCATGTGAGAAGCCTAACCAAGTAGTTCAGGAAATGACTCCGTGGGAACTCAGACTGATCTAACTTCAAAACCCAGAGTCTTTACAGTGCGCCTCATATTTCCACTTACCATCAGAAAAAGCGGCTCTTCGTGCCCATCTTAGCTAGAATTCCAGCAGTTGATCTGATCCTGTGCCTTCACTCCTGTAGGATTAGAAACCAGATACAGGTAGAGTCTGCCTGGAGTTCCTGCGGTCTAGTGGTATACGCTAGGCATGCCCCAGAAGAAAGATAGAACAAAATAAACATATATAATATGGAAAACAAAATACAGTGTGTCCTGGAGACTGCAGAAACTGACATGTGCTTACATATCCACCAAACGAATTGTTACCCATTGGTAAGACCAGAATTCTGGTCTAGCAGGAGAGTTTGGTCACTGGGCAGCTGACTTAGTGAGCTACCCAAGACGGTAAGTGTTGCAGACTTGTCTGTGACCTTCTCCCTTCTTCCTCTGTCACTCTCCAGGTCTCAGTCACAAGTATTTTTGAGTGGGAAAATTCAAGCTTTAAAGACCCCAAATAACAAGTTAAATGAAGTTGAAAGGCTTTTTACATAAATTACAAGCATGTATTAAGATGATACTGAAAGTTGGTTAGCTGGTTTGCCTAAAAAGAAAAAAAAAAAAAAAACTTGCTTGGATTTTTCTATGTGCTGGACTTTACCCATAGGATTTGTGCCTAGGCATGCATGTACACACACACACACACACACACACACACACGGACATTAAAATAGATTAAACCTTCTAGAACAGCATTTAAATACCCTATCATTTGATTCCCTCACAGGTCTGAAAATGACTTCCTTCCATTTGATAATGGACCTTTACTTAGAAGTTCTTTTGTACCCTGAGACTCTCAGGTGATACCATTAATGCTGCATAAAACACCACAAAATACCAGGAGATCAAACCAAGCAGCAATTACTGAAAACATTTTTCTGATATCTCCCCAGATTTTTCTTTGGGGAGTGCTAACTCCGTAATGTTCACTATACATAAACAAAGCATGGGCTGTAACTCTGCAAAGAACTTAGAATCTCTTCTAAAATGTTTTGCTTTGTTTGATAAAATAGTCTTTGGGGGAAACTGTAATGGACAAAAGCTAAAGATCTAAAGAAAGAAAACCTGACCCATTTGAAAATGAATAGGGGGCTGCAGAGCGAAGTAAAAAAATATGCTGGTGCTAACTCAAAAAACGCTGACTTCCTTTGGTAGGTCATCCTATAGGTCCACCTTAAACCACATAATAGTGTAATTAAAAAGCGCTGATGTTGGGTACCAGGAAGAATCTGCCCTCTTCAACCCTTGTTGAAGCAGCAATGAGTCTAAACTTGAGTAGGAGTCACTATGTGGAATCTGTGATGGCAATTTTATCAATAGCCCCGGATACAATCAAATCTCATTAACTCAGACCCCACTAATTCTGAACTTACAACAATTCAGATATGACTTAAGAATTGATTCTTGCTGAGCTAAAAAGCTCCAGGTAATTTCTTCTTTTGTGAGTATCAGGGTCTTATTCATAAGAGCAGTACAGTCAAACTTTGTAATGGCTACATCAACAAAGGGCTTGTTATTCAAAGTTCTCCTGCAATGTTTGAATCCTCATTTCCCACAGAAACTTATTACTATGGGAAGTAGAAATGTTAGGCAAGCCTAGTTATTTCAAGCACAAAAAAACAGTGTTACTGAAAGAATAAGGCTGAATACAATACAGGGTAAATTTAACGTTTGAGTTCAGATGCTGGAATTCTGGATGATTTTAGATTCTATATTTCTTTATGTTTTTATTTCATTAAAAAATAAAGTGTCATTGTCTAACATCTAAAAGCATGAAAAAGAATTTTGAAAAGTTGGAAAAGAGTGGACATGTACAAATATTACTAATTAATGTCAGTTTCTTCTGCCTAAGTCCAATGAATATGCCCAGGTCATTTTAGTTTATAAAAAAAATTTGAGATAAGTGCATTTTATTAGTGATATTTAAAATGTCATAAAATAGTTTATTAAATGTTTTCCTTTCCAAAAGATGGTCAATGGGATATGATCTGACTTGACGAAGCTGATAATCTTTGGGAGTAAAATGAATAATTATAAAAGCAGCATTAATTTTTTTCAGCAAGTGAGAACAGATTTTCTCTTTCATGATACTAAATTATGAAATTATAGCAATTGCTACTGTTGTCATTGATCCCTTACTCTACTGCCAGTTAGATCTCTTAAGTACTTCCCATTTATTTTCCTATGAGTCATTTATAAGAAGAGCAAGTGGTGAACTCCTCCCCTCAACACTGTCCTACAACAGCTGCAGAGCATATGCATCTGGACTCACTAGGTACCGTTCAATGGAAATTAATGGTAGAGCATTTTATTTGCTGTGAATGTCGATTTACATTTATGATCTCAGTAAGAACAGGGTGCAAGCGATAGGTAACCTATCTAGCACACCGACCACTAAAATGAAACTATGTCTTCTCCTTCACTCCCACCCCCATCATGATAAGCTTATTCTTGGATTCTTATGGTTTATATCATCACTCCTCGTCACGTGGTCTGTGGCTAGGAATTGGTACGCATGCTGTTTATTGCTGGTACACACATGAAAAGTGTCTAGAGACGTTTATGGCAATTGGCCATCACTGGGATATTCCAGCCCATCACCAGTGGACTTGTGGCATTGTACTGTTTGCTGGTTTCGTGTGTCCATCATGTGTTGTGGATCGCATTTAGTGTGAGAAATGGGTCAGAAAAACAACAACTGGTCCTTCAGCCCTGATAGTTGGAGAAACATTGGCACGCACACACACAGAGAATATGATATGCATACAAAGCGCATGTCCAGGTTGAATCTGCGAAGGCTGCCCGCAATGCTAGTGCACGTAGACGATGGGCCACATGCTATAGGGACCATGAGGCCAGGAGTATCTGATTGAGTCACTATTATATGCCTAGCAAGTTGCACAATGTTTAGTGTGTGAGACACTCGAAAAATTGTTGTTGAATAAATGCATAATTAATGACAGTACAGTTTATGATGACACAATTTTGACTCATATTAGGACACAGTCCAGAAAATAGCAAAATATCAGTGCATGTATTAAAAAAAACAGCAAAATAAGAGCCACAATAAAGAAGCAAAACATTTTAGATTCAATTATAATTATGGGTCTTAACTTCCTTGGACTTGACTGTGGGTAAACTATGCACGGTTCTTGACATGCACAGCCCCACAATTCCTTAGTGAAGGGGATTTAGAAATAAATATCAGTCTTGGTGTGCATCAGTTGCCATATTTAGTGTATATATTTTCACTTATGCCAACTGAATATCATTTTTGTCTATGACAACCATTAATCTCTTTGTCGTAATAAAGTCCCAAGTTAGAATACCTGTTAGACTACTGTGATATATAACTATAAGAATGCAGTGAACCCTAGGTTAAAACCACAATTTAGTTCTATGCTATTTTGGGTAGCCTGTAGGCATATGCAGCTATTTACATTTAAATTAATTTAAATTAAATAATTTACAATTTAGTTAATTAGCTATACTAGTCATATTTCAAGAGGTCAATGGCCAAATGTGTTTAGTGGCTGCCACATTTTAAACAGATTCCACATATTGGACATATGGAAATAGAACACTTCCATCATTCTAGAATGCTCCATTGGATGGCAGTGTTCTGGATGCTACCGACTAAAGTAGGCAACGTCAGTAAGCAGTACCTTTTGTATAATGTTGTCTTTCTCAGACTTACTGCATTCTGATATGCCCAAGATGTGATATGGCCAAGCATGCTCCTGTTTAAGCCTATTGTCCTAGAATGAATATTAATAGGGATATTTTAATTATTGAAAATGTTCCACTTTGGCACATTAATTACAGCCACCTAATTGTCGCATGATATCATTTCCTTCCTTTCCAGCTATGTTATATGTGGCAAGTTTTTTTTTTTTTTTTTTTTTTTTTTACCTTTTTAGGCTTCTCTTTCCTCATACATAAAGTGAGGAGAGTAGTAGCTACCCCTTAGATTCTACCTTGTACTATTCTCTCCTGCTTCTATCACCCTTTAGAAAGAAATTTCTAAAAGACATACTTATGCTTTACAGATTATTTATTATACAATGTTATTGTAATATATTATATAATGAGTATATAATCAACACTCAGGAATACCTATTATATGATCACATAATAGATACTAAAAACATCTATTATATAATTACATAAAAAGCATTAAAAAGCATATGCTTCCCAGACATTGTACCAAGATGGCAGTATAGGTAGATGTGGCTCACCTTTTCGCACAACCATATCAAAATTACAACTAAAATATGGAACAGCCATCACTCAGAACTGTAAGAAATCAAGTTGAATGGCAGTCTGACAACTATGGAATTAAAGAAACCACATTCATCAAGATGGGTTGGAGGGGCATAGATGTGGAATGCCTGGTCTCTCACCTGAGGTGGAGCTGCCTCCAACGCCCCAGCTCAGTTGGAAACTACTCTGTCCAGCAGAGGTTTCATGACCATGGTGGAACAAATCTATCCAGGACACTGTATTTTGTCTGGGGGGAAAGGAGGTGGCTGTCCCCTCTGGAGGAGAAAGCGCAAGACCTCCGTCTCTCATGCTTTTTATTGAGAAGGGTATGCATGGGAGCTACAAGGTCAAAATTCATAAATCATCAATGGCTCTTAGGCATCTGGATTACAGTTGACAGTTACAGATTATAGATATCAATATAGAGGGCACAGTGGCCAGTCTGTGTCAGGGTCTCTTAAACATCTTGATGCCACACTGGCATTAGGTGCAAGGTTTCACACATTCCTTGCTAGAGGCTGTTTACAGTTAACTAAGAGATAAGAAAAGCAGAGCAAGCTCCAAAGCATAATAAGCCTTCTTTAAATCCAGCTCCCATGGGAAACCCTCTGAGTGGCCTTGGGTTCTATCTGCCTCTGCCTTCCAGGGTTCTGTTGAGACTCAGAGGCTTCCTGGGGGGGGGGGGGGTGCTGCCTCATGGCTTGGGTTACAATTCCAAAAACCACAAGAAGCAGTTCCCCACAGTCACCCATGTGTGGCAGATAAAAATTCAGGAGGGATATCTCAAGAGTAAGGAGTCCCAGCCCCACACAAGGCACCCCAGCCCAGGGTTCCAGTGCCAGGAAGATAAGTCCCTGCAACTTCTGGCTGCAAAAACCAGTGGAGATTGAGTCAGTGGAAGAATCCGCTGGAGCCCCAAGAACCCCACATGGAATCACTTACTAAGACTGACTCCCCCTGAGCTCCAGCATCAGGGTGGCAGTTTGAAGGGCACCAGTGGCATGCTGGGAGAGGCTGAGGTGTCAGGTACCAGGTGAGCAGAGGCCATTGTCCCTTTTCTGGGCTCTCCTCCTGCAGAGCCACAGAGCTGGCAAGCTGGTGCCATATCTGAGACTCCATCAACCTGGCTGTGGGTTTGGTTTCCTGGTCGGGGAGAGTATGAGAGGCAACAGTTTGATGTCTCTTTCTCACATTGACATTTCTCTCCCTCTCTCTCTACCTTCCCTCTGCTCTTCCTAAAAATAAGTTAAATAAATTTAAAAAAAAAATACTTCTAACATGAAAAACTGGGGTACTGGAAGTGGGTGGTGTAAGCAGGGAATTATGGGTAGTGGTGGTGGGAGGAACAATGCAAGAAAATGCCACTTTGTAGACAATCCAAAGTATCTGAAGCTTCCTTAAAAGAAGTTTTTATTTTTCTAAAGACCAAAAATGTAGAGGAATATAAATAATCTATTTTAGGGCTGTTTAGAAAGCTTTTACTATCAGACCAGTGAGTGGTCATTAAAACTTGGAGACTCTAATTCTACCTAAGCCACTGACTTCCAGAATTTTCATAGCATGGACCATTTTAAACATTATCGAAAGAGCCCTGGCTGGCGTGGCTCAGTGGGTTGAGTGCTGACCTGTGAACCAAAAGGTCCTGAGTTTGATTCCCAGTCAGGGCGCATGCCTGAGTTGTGGGCATGTCCCCATTTGGGGGCTTGCAAGGGACAGCCAATTGATGATTCTCTCACACATTGATATTTCTCTCGCTCTCTTTCTCTTTCCCTTCTCCTCTCTCCAAAAATAAATAAACAAAATCTTAAAACAATAAACATCACAGAAAGTAAATGCTGGAGGAAAATACTCATCCCCAGTGATTTCAGTTAAGCATCTAGGATTATAAACCCTGTGTGATGTGCCAGCCCTCTTCCAAACACCATACATGATATTGTACTTCATCCTTAACTAAACTCTGTGATATGGGGGTTTTTTTTCAAACAGCTGCTGAGATATAATTTACATGCCACAAATTCATCCATTTAAGTGTACAATTAAATGGTTTTTAATATTAAAAAAATCAAAAGCATATATTTCCTGAGAAGATTTTCAATACATTTTCTACCTCTATCTGTCCCAGTACAATGAGGGGCACACGTTTGACTTATCATCAACCAGTCAGGTGTTCTCTCCTGGTACTTTGATTCTTGAGCATGTGGTAGACACTGGTTAGAAAGTGTGTATTACAGTTGAAATGATGGTGTATTTTCCTGGCTGTTCCAGCTGCCTAGCCCTATTTGTTTTTCCAATCCAATTCTCCAACTCCCTAGGAATCCTGTAAGCCTCTCATATCCTTCCATTAAATTCTCCTCTTGCTTAAAACAAACAGAATCCCTTTTCTGTTATTTGTACTCAAGACCCTAAACAGTACCACGGCCTTGAAAAGAATTTTTAACTTAGAACTCATCAGTGGTACTACATGTATTAAGCAACTCTATACATGTTTGTTGCAATTTACTCAATGTTGGGGCTTGGAGAGACATCACAGTAATTCGCTCCAGATGTACATAATATCATCTACATAATCATATGTTCCTCCACCAATTAAGATTGTAAGGTTAAGTTTAGAGAGTCCCCTTCTTCAGAAAATTCTCCTTCGGATATTATCACAGTTTCCCCAGATGTTTATTAAGCATACATTCCCTTTAAAATCTGCTTTCAATTGCAAGACAGCTTCTGTCTTTGCTGATGCTCAGCTGTATTATTATGTGGGTCACAGTCAACTCTCCACATTTTCACTATCTAATTATTGTTTATGGTTTTACTTTGGATCCTGTACTTCAATTACCTACTCTATATTGAACAAACATACTAAATTTCCCTCTATTTATTATATTGTTCATAAATTGTATCACCCATCTAGGATAATGGGTATTGCCTTGCACATTTGTAACATTTCAAATAGCCTAAATTTCTTGATAGCTTAAGTGTGGGGTGTGCAACTGTGGGTTTTGAATACTGCGCATTGGAAAAATGATAGATTCCCCGAGTTCTTCTAGCTGTGTGTTTTTATATTAATGTTAATTTCTCTCTTGGTAGAAGCTGTCGCACAGTCACAACTGTATTATTGAAAAGTCTACAAAATAAAGGCATACTGTCCTCTCAACTTAAAACTGTTCAACATTTTCATTTAAAAAATCAAAGAATAGAGGAAGCTAAATTTACAAGGAGAAATTCTATTAGCATCTGGGGGGTCACTTCTTCATTTGAAGAGACAGAGAAACATGGCTCCAGAGACTCAGGACACCGCGTCATCCTCTCTATTGTTGAGATTTGTAAAGGCAGATCTCTAACTGCCAGGAAGTCCCTGGGTTGCCTATTAAACCTGTAATCAGTTGCAACTGATTATTCAACTCTGGTCATTTTCATCTACAAACAGATTCACAGCTTTTCCAGACAAATATGGATGGGCTGGCAAATTTAAATTTCAAATGGAAAAATATCTTCCTGTAATGAGTTCACATACCTTTTATTTAGACTTCCAAATGCCAGCATAATGTGATTAGTTTTGATGTTGTTTCTTTCCACCACTTATGAGAAATCACATCATCAATCATATTATCAAAATTAGATGTGGAAAAGACCTAGCATGTCACCAGGACCCTCCCCTGTGCCAGTACAGACTTGTTTTAGCCAGTCTGCTGTATTTTTTAATATTTTCTTCAATCTAATATTAAGCTTCCCCTGTGATCAAGCATCTACTGTTTCCACAGTAATGACATAAATAGAAGAAATGAGAGTTTCTTAAAAGGATGCATCTATGTTTGTCTTTTATAGCTTTTCAGTAAAACAAAAAAACAAAAAAACTCATGGTGAATGTCTAGAAAATAAAGATAAATAAAAAATATTGGTATTGTAATCAATAATTTGAATTATTAATTGATAATTAGAATTGATAATTATCTCTAATGTTTGAACATAGTTTCACATATATTATGCCAGTGATACACATTATAGTGGTCATTATTATATTAATAGCATTATTCTTTTAACAAAAATTCATTGGGTGCTCTTATGAGCCTGCAATTTATCATACATATAGGGTGGGGTAAAAGTGCATTTACAGTCGTGTGTATGCAAACCACAGTTTATTCTTATATTATTATTTATTAATTATTGTATTGTTTGCCATATGAACAACTGTAAACCTACTTTTGCCCCACCCTGTATGCCTGTGTGTGAGTGTATGTGTGTCTATGTGTGTGCATGTACATACACATATATAAAAAACACATGTTTATAATATATCATGTATATTTACTTACCTCTTACAAACAACTGAGAGTTTATTAAGCAGTTTTACCTTGGTGAGGTATAGGCATGAGTGCCTGTTATTTTTTTCCAATATCTGTCTTCAAAGTTACCCTGTCACAATATTTCCTCACATCCTTCAAAATGTGAAAATGTATGTACACTTTGATTATTACAAATTTTCATCCAGATTACAATTCTGAACTTAAGTTTAAGAGTGCAGGTGTTGGAGCCAGATTCTGTTGATTTGAATCCCAGAATCACCACCAACTAGCTTTGGTTTCTTGGGTTAGACACGCACCCTGAAATGGACTCCATTCCCTCAGCAATCAAAAGTAGATAATAATAATAAAAAGCCTATGTCACATACCTTTTATGATTTGCTCTATGTGGAGATCTTGGAATATTGCCTGGGATAGAGTGAAAGAAATACATGCTAGCTATTATTGTGATATTTAGTATTTTCATTATTATTATTTTGTCACTTCCCTCAACACACACTTACCCATGGCTCAAAGAGACCTGAGGTTGAGAAGGGTCATCATTATCCCTCTTCGCTCTATTGTACCATCAAAGCCTGGTCAGGTATGAAGAAGAGGAAGGGGAGTAGGTAAGGAAGAAAACCATTTGCTCAGGCTAGTCTGTTGTGGAGCAGCATCCCTAATGTCACACGGGTGCAGTCTGTTCCGTTCATTGTTGGTGTTTCTGCCAGTGGATTGGTCTCTCCATGGAGACTGTGTGCAGTTTTGCTGAGGCAGTGATCAGCTTTAATCGAACGCTTTCTATAACATTTAGCTCATTGAGAAAGGGAGTCATGACTCTCTTCAACTCTTAACAGTGATCCATGCCTCCCACACATGTTTTCTTAGTTTTGAACATTTGGTCAGCCCAGGGTACCTGCTTCTACCTCAAAGTATTAGGCTCTTTGGAATCAGGAATAGCTGTTTTCTTCATTAATGCCCTTTGAGGAATGCAGTAGGCTGGGACGGAGTGGGAAGTTTTCTTACCTTTTTCTTAGGCATACTACATTGTGCTCCTTTTCCATGATCTCTAGGCAATAACCAGACCCCAGTCTTTCTGACACTTTTTATAAACAAATAAACGCATACATATTTATGACCAATGTAAATATCACATTTATTATCCCTTGCAAATTCGACAGGAAGGAAATGTAGATCCAAGCTTTGCAAACCTGATGATTTTCAATAAATCACAATTATGCAGTTCATGAGTGAATTTAGGTATGCAGTCAAGCAGTGAATAATCTCGTGTGTGTGTCATTGAATGTTCAAAGAGATGACCATAATCTCCAGGTGAGGGTCAAACAATTGTTTGGGGGCTCTAGCCAAGGGAAGGCTTAGTTTCATTTCTCATGGGTTGCCCCCCTGCTTGAAATGCTGGAACGTTGGCAGTGTGCAGTCATGTGCCCCATTAGACATGCAATTGCCAGCTTTGCCAATGCTGCTCGGGTACATCTTCTCAAAAAACGGGCATTTAGACTCTATTAATATCCCAATGATACTGCTGAAATTCATTAGAATAAGTAAAACAGGGAGATAAAGCTATGTGAAAGCCAAACTCTTAAGTGAAGTGGACCCCAAAGTGAGGTGGGTTTTAAATACATAAGAATTAGAAATAATGTATGTAGCACACCTTGCATACTTCCTCAACAAGTGATGGCTACATCACTACTAATGACTTAAGAGACCAACATACATTTTTATTTTAAGAGAAATGATTATAGAAAGCCACCTTATTGTCCTTTTGGGTAATCCATAGGTAAGTCATGGGTAAACCACCCTGTGAGAGTGATGCTGCGTGCTCCATTTTTGTTGATGATAAAATTAAGTAGAAGTCTGTTTTAGTCCACTTGGGCTATTAGAAAAAATTACCATGGAATGGGTAGCTTCTAAGCAACAGAAAATGACTTCTCACAGTTTTGGAGGCTATAAGTTGAAGATCAGGATACCGTCATGACCAGGTACTAGTGAATGCTCTCTCCCAGGATGCAGACTTCTGACTTCTCTTTCTGTCCTCATCTGCTGGAAGGCATGAGGAACCTCTATTTTTTAAAGAAATAAGGACACTAATCCCATTCTTGGCTCCCATTTCTCTGCAGAATTCACACACTAGGATGGTGTAGAGGCTCTTCATATCTTGGCCTTGCCTACCTCCTAAAATACTTGTCATTGCATCTTTTATGCTATATTTGTAGCCCTCTGTGTTTCTCAGCTTGTATCTTTGATTGAGGGAAAGTAGCTGGCTGTCCATGTAAGGTCGTGTTGTTCCTGCCATAGTATACAGGTAACACTAGGATGAGGTTCCCCAGATAAGGTCTACATCTCTCAGTCCATTTGCATCAAGGTAGAAGCAGTGGGGCCAATGTTTTATCCATGGAATATAAACAGAAGTGAACGGGGTCCCTTCTCAACTAAGGCTGTTAGGAGATGTGCCTTCTGCATGCTCTTTTCCCTTCCCCTTGCTGGATGCAGAATAATCAAAGTCCCAGGGAAGGTTGAACTCAACAGTTGAAAGGACCATTCATCTGAGAAACATCAACTTAAGGATAGCTGACTCTGGATCAGAAACAGCCACTGTAGACTCTTAGGTGAATGAGAAATTAATTTCTATTCTGTTAAGCAACTACAGTTTAGGTTGTGTATTTAGTTATAGTATCTAGTATTATCTAACTAATATATCATTTCATCTATCTTATCTATCTTGCATGTTCTTTCCTCTATAGGTATTCATCTTTCAAAGATGAGCAAAAATGCAACCTCCTTCACATCTCCTGAATCCCTGAGTCACAGTTAATATTTTCCTCCATTGCATTTCCCTAGCTGTTTGCCTTATGTTATATTTAATTCTGTCCATAGGAGTATTTCCCACTAAATTATGGACTTCTATGGGCAGAAACTCTCTCTTAATCACTTTGCACCCTCCAGAGTGTCAAACACAGTATCTCACAAACACTAGATGCTCAATAAATGTCTGTTACATTAAATCAAATTCATATATCTGAGTGATTAATATGTTTCTTTCATTCAATATCTTAGGGCTAGTATGAAAAAAAAATCTATTACTTCAGTTTGACTCTTTGACTTGGCCTATTAGAGTAGAATAAAAATATGTCCTGGATAAAATGAAAATTCATTGTTTTACGTAAGATAAAGCAATTTTGAGGAATACATTGATTTAATGTACTTAGGCCAGTGAAAAATCAGTTGGTTTAAGCTAACTGCCATTAGTTTCAATTAAAATGTATTGATTTGGGTAAATGTTGGTTAGGATAAATGTTTGACTGTTGGGGAAAACAACAACCGAAACATCTGCTTAAGCTTGCCTTGGAGCAGGGTCAGCAGGGGCAGGAGAGCCCTTGTGTGGGAGCGGAGGGTAGTGTCAGGAAGGAAGCCAGGCAGAATTTTCTCCCTGTGCCCACGTCACCAGAAGAGGGTAAAAGACAGTGGCGAATGAGTGGGTCACTATCCTTTGACTTTATATTAACTGCAATCTGTAAGGGAGTGAAATAGCATTGAAACAAAAGTTTGCTTAAGTGAGATGGTTTCCTAGGAAGCCCAAGTAGGCCAATTTTATTTGTTCATTTAAAATGGGTGATTCATCCATCTGAGTTCATAATGACAAAACAACTGAGTCTATTGGGGGACAACAGTTTTTCCTTACTGACAGGTAGTTTTAATGCTTTTATTAGATTAAACAATATGACAAAGGCATTTTTTTATGGTCAGAAACAGTTGAATATTGGAAATTTCATGTGGTTCAGCCCAGTAGATATTGCCTAAGTATCATTAGAAAAGGAAACAGATTGTACTTTTTTTTATTGGTATTTTTAATTATGATTATTTGTCTTCCCTTCTGATCTTTGAGAATAGGAAACACACACATATACACAAGCACACAATACATGTGAATACACTCACAGGCATATGCACATGCTATCTTTCTATCATCTATCTATCATCACTGCATTTATGTCCCAAGGAGGGAAGAAATTGGAACTAAACAGCAAAGATTTGAGAAAGAAGGGCATAAATTCACACCTGGAGATGTTAAGTAATGATAGATAAGATTAGAAAAAAGGGGAACAAAAAATAATTGCGAATTTTAGTTAATTTATTTATTTAACCATGTAGATGTTTTTCATTGGAAAAATACATATTCTTTCTTTCTATGTGTTTTTAATCACTGGAAGGAGCCAGATGTCTTGGCAATGAATACTGTGTAAAACACACATAAATTAAGCAAGTGCATAACAAGTTAAGGGCACAGAAAAGATGCCAGTGAAAATGGGGGGAAGTGATGGAGGCATCTGAGTAATAGGAATGTCGCAAGTGAGAGGGCAGTCATTGCAAGAATCTGTATGGAGAGTATCTGAGGAGGCAGAGATATTCAGAGGGAGGGTCACAATATACTCAAATATATGGAATAAAATAAACAGGGAAACTCTTTCAAAATATGAAATGAAAAGGAAAACAATTAAATGCAAATGTGCAAATGAGTTGTATTTATTACCTCTATATCTTTCTGTTTTTGAAATGGGATAGTTATTGTTTTAGTTTATTTCGTTTTGCTTTATTGAATTACAGAGGCTATTTTACTTATAAATCTTTCAAATATAGAAAAAGAGATTATCTCAGTTGATTGTAAATATCAAAATGGTTCATCAAGCTCAAAGTTGTCCCTATAATTCTTGAACAACATCTCTTTCTTTGGACCCCCAACGATCCTTAGGATGTACTGTTTTAAGTTTGGGGCAAGTATCCTTTATTTAAAATAATTATATAGCAGAGTAGAAATCAGGAGAACTAACTTTTTTTTCCCATGGGTTCTCTTGCTAATTCCTTGTGTAACATCAGACAAGCCCCTTATACTGTCTGAAGTTTTTGATCTATAAAGCAGAGATAATGAAAATAATTTTTCTGTTGCCTGATTATGGTAGAAAATAAAATAAAATAGTGTTACATGTTATACAATACATACAAAAAGTCATCACGGAGAGATATCAATGAACAGGTGATACGCAAGGCAATTTCATGCCCTTCACCTTCTCATTTAATTCTAGTGACAGTCATGGGATATGGACATTCTCTTCACTTAAAGAAATGGCGCTCACCTGTCAGGCATTAAGCAATATGTCCAAATGTAAGATAGGCACATAGCAAATATTTTATGAATCAGTTGATGTATTACTCCCTAGTCCTCTCTTTTGGCATTCTTCATGTTTAATTATTTACCTAAAGTAGAACCTTGGCAATATAACATAGTGTGTGTAAGGGGAGATCTATGCTAAATATAAAAAGATTGAATTATGAAGAATTTGATGAATACAAAATCATCCAAAGTTTCTTCCAACTTTAGAGTTCTGCTTATTTGATTAACTTTATGGTGTGCATAGTCAGAGGGAGTAATCTCAAATTGAGCTTTTATTATCAATTAATTATTATGTAATAATGGTTGACATTCACTCAGTCCTTCAGCCAATCAACACATATTTAAACATCACTTGGTGGGTAGCTCCTGCCTTCAGAAGGTTTCTTGAGCAATGCAAGAGGTGGATATTACCGAAGAGGCACAAAATAATGTGTGGCCTTGCTTCAGTGGAAGGTGCGAACCTGCTGAGAAAGCCTGTGAAATGAGAGTTTGCCTCAGTGAGACAGATAAGGAAACCTGAACTGAAATATGAGAAGTGATAAAAGAAGGGAAGAAAAGGGGGAACGGCATGAAAAAAAGGCTGTAGCAGAAGACAGAACGCTGGAGTGCTGAGAACAAAGAAAATGCTGTTGTCCATGTTAGGCAGTCTACATTAAATGTCTATCTCTTCTTCAAAAGAGCACAGAAGCAATCAAGAGAAGCAGAAGCAGCAGGTGGATGAAGGTAGCACAAAAGCCTGGGCATGTTACTCAATGTGGAGTACCCACCACAGGGAAACACGTGTGCAGGGGATAAGAAATTCTTTGACCCTCCCCCACAAATAAAGGAAAAGTGTTTTCTGGTAGAGGATAAACGTAGGCAGGCTAGACACTTACATTTGATCTCAAAGGTGACTTTAAAGGGCTATCTTCATCCTAGGAGTAACAAGAGGTCAATAAAGAATTTAAGAAGCATAGGTTGAAGATGACATTTTAAAAAGCTATTTCTAGCTGTGGTGATGAGAAATGATAGGAAAAGGGGGATAGTTAGGAAATTATTGTTGTAGTATGGGCAGAGATGACAGTGGTTAGATTAGCAGTCAGTGTCGATGGTAGTGGTGATAGGGAGACATAGAGAGGCATGAGAGCTATGTAGTACATGAAAAGGACAGGATTTGTTACAAGATTTAAATTTGTGGAGTAATGGAAATATTAACACTGAATTATGTCATGGAGAATGATAGATGCTGGTTTGACTTAATGATATGGAGAAAAACAGAAAGACAACAAGGTTTCAGGAAAAAAATATTTCAAGGTAGTGTTTGAGCCTATTCAGTAGTAGATGACTTTGCAGTTGGTCAATCATTTGCCTCTACATTAATATTTCAAAATTAATATAATACACTTGATTTATCTCAGCCATGTTGTTTATACTACCTAATTATATGAAAAACTTTTCCAGATCTACCTGTCAAGTAGCCATTATAAATATCCTAACAGTGGAATATAAATCAATGTGGCTTCAGTGTGTTTATAACTTTCTAAAGTACTACTCTATTCAGCGATTATTTTAGAATTTTGAAAGGTGATTTTCTTTTTGCCTTAGTTATGTGTGAATTTCTGTGATGTAATCGCCATGCCTTTTGAACTGCTCTTATGGAAATCCTGCTTGAAACAGCAGAGTGGAATTTGATGGCAATCTTTCTTGAGTCTAAACAGAAATGACTTTTTTACATTACCACGCATATAAGAATTCATCAGCAATATCATAAAGATTTCACAAAGGCAGGGAATCATGTGTGAGTGACTTTTTAAGCAAAAGAGGCTTGAAATGATTTGCACAGGACCATTGAGTTTAGAAGGAGCTACGATTTATTTCATCAAGCTCACCTTGCCTTCCAGTAAGGCTACAAGAAAAAACATCTCACAGAGAAGAATGTGCCCTGTGTTTAATAAGGCTTGGAATTCCTTTACTTTTTTCCCTTGGTTTTTCTGAGGATTTATCCACTATTTGCTACCCAAAATGTTCTTCTTTGTTTCAAATCTTAGACCTACCTGCTGGTGGTAAATTTTTCCTTCTTCTTATTCTCCTACCTCTTTTTTTCTTTTTTTTCCTCTTGAATGACTGGTTTTCTAGAGGTCATTTTCTAAGTTCAAATTTATCATCTGTTTAAGGCAGATACATAGGGCTAAAGAATATTACATTTTAAGTGGAATCTAAAAAAATTATATTCACTGGTAATAGCTTAAAATATTTTATGACTATTTAAAAAATATTTAAGTGCAAAGAAACATTATAATTTCTGAAGTAGTCCGTGGAACTTATACACAGATAACTCTCAATTATACATACTAATAGAGGAAAGTGTTCATGGAGCTGTGAAACCTCCAACCAGTAATTTCAACTGTCTTCACTAAAATTTTATTAGGGTGATATCTAAACTGATATTCATAATTATTCTTCTCTTTAGCCTCTGCCCTTCTGGTTAAGGAGCTTCTAATAATCACACTGACATGGTTAAAAGAGGAAAAATGAAAGAAGACAGAGGAAGATTGTAGAATGTATACAAATTAAATTACAGACAGAAGTCATCTTCAAATTTGTTTGCAATGCACTTAAAACATTTTTGTATTTTTATATCAAATTTTGTTGTAAATACAAAGTACATTACAATAGTATTTTCTATTACATAGAGTTTGATGTCAGAAGGGACATTATTGAACCTAGTAATCCCCACCTGATGCCTTGAAAGTTAAAAACCACTAATCTTCATTATAAAAATTATAACTCCACAGCGGGCCCATAACTCCGCAATGGGCACACTTCCTCTGAAAGTCTTCCAGAGCTGGATAAATTATGCCTCTCCACTTTTTTATTGGGATTAACACATTTTTAAAACACTTCATCTTTTGTTTGTTCGTTTTGGCAAACAAATAAGAACAAACAAAAATAGAAAGTGTGAGTACTTAAGATCTAATGAATCTGTTATATCATGGCTGAAATTAGTTATTGGTAGTTGTACAGTGATTATAAGACTACATGAGCCCGAAAGTTTCAGTTGTCTTAAAACAACTTACCATGAAAATTTTAGTGAAAAAGTGCTATTTTTTTTTCTACTGCTACTGATTAATGTGCATCATATATCACCTTTGAGCCCCATCAATATTTGATACCTATGAAATCTAGAAGTTCAGGCCTTCACAACAGAGAATCATGTTATCATACAAACAGAGAAGACCAATCTCTCTCCAGTGCAGCAATTCTTTGGGAAACATATGGGAGAAATCATGGCTGGAGCCTCTGTGAATGCTCCACCAAGCTAATTGTTCCTCTCCAGCATTGCTGTATCTTAAAGCTCTAATACATATGTGTCCAAGTTTCTCATAGCTGGGGCATCACAGAATACGTCCTTATTTCCATATCTACATTTTCAAATTTCAAAAGATGTTTGAATTCTGACTCTGTCACTTATAATATTGTATGTTCTAGGAAAGGTTATTTAAACTTCCTGAATTTCAGCCTCTTAATTGGCAAAGTGGGAAGAGTACTATTTGCTTTACTTGCTTTTTGAGAAATTGAAATGTAATTATGTGCAAATAGCATGTATAAAATAGTTCTCTGGTCTAGAGATCATCCTACTTAAATGTTGTTTTTCTTTATTCCCCTCCTTTTCTGGCTTTTCTCTGCTCACTATATCATTCCTTTGACACTCAATATATATTACCCTGCGTAGTTCATTTTGGTATGTGTATGGGTACATATATCTGGGAGATATATGTGAGTGATGACTATACATTGCATTCTGTTGGATGAGAAGTCGAAGTTGGTTTTCCAGCTATTGTGACGGATTCTTAGTGATCCATCCACATTGTCTTTCCCAATCTCTGGAATAAATTGCAACACATCAATGAGATGACTAGACAGGTTAAACTTATCTAATATTTGATCACTTTATTATAGAATTCATTTTGTGGTGCCTCTCTTTATTATTCTGAGCCCTGCTGTATTTGAATCCTTGGGTTTATTTCTCTCCCATACTCTTAAACATCTTTTGGAGGCCCCGGGGGTGGGGGGGGATGTGTGTGGTCTGGTTCATGGCTTTAGATAGCAGATAGCTTTTAGTGATACCTGCCAGAGAAGTTTGAATTATGTAAATTTCTCATCATATAATTCCAATGTGAAAAAGTATATACTAAGGAACGTCCTGACACTTGGTTATAAAGTGCATTTCTGTAAAATTAATATGAGTGACATAACATTTTCCCAAATGAGTACTTTTTATAAATTTTCCTAAGAGTATTTTAAAAAATATCATTATGTAAATACTCAACTTCATGACTTAGTCCATTTCAAATGGATTAAGTATCTTATAGAGAACTGATTTCTAATTCTGGTTTTATTACTAACTAGGTGGCTGACTATGAGCAGGTAATTTATGATCTTGAGTCCCAGGTTCCTTGTTTCATAACTGAGGGATTTCAAAATGGTGATTAAGTGCTGTCAGCTCTACAATTCTACTTGAAACGTAGCTGCATTTCTGTTTATGTATTCCTCTTTTAACGTTTTATTCATTCATATTTTATTGTTACTCATTTTTCTCTTTCTTCATTCCCAGGTTTGTGTATGTGCTGATTTGTGAACAGGATGTGTCTGTTAAATTCTCATTGGGAGTTTTTACATATAAAATTGTGCTGGCTGGGAAGGTATCGGAAGATAGAGATTTCCATCTCAAAGTGCATATTAGGGATCCCTTTTGAACAGACATACTTCAAAGACAATGGAACTTCTCTTTGTTATCAACACCAAGGATATAAGCCAGAACATCAAAATCAATTAGGAAGAATTTCAGGACTCAGTCTGAGGAAGAAGTTTTAAGTTGCCTGCTCAGAAGTAGAAAGAGGTGGTCACAGGGGAGTACCACAGGGGCATTTTAATATTAAAGTATTAGAAGTTTGCGTTTGAACAGCAAAATTGTCTAGAAAAATCTGAGCATATCCAGTAACTGGCTTCTAACTTATTGAACTACAGACTTTCTTCCTGAATGTCTACAACATTGATGGATGGAAAGATGGCCAGCATATTCCTATCACTGTTCTTGGCACTGAACACAGGCACATCTGACAAGGCTGCTACCCAATCATTCATGTGTGGCTAAAGAGGGCTCCTTTCTGACCTGCAGTCTGTTCCATGCTGACTGCTAATACAGTTTGTCTTTGCAGGGCTAGCAGGGCCACCCATGGAGCCTGTCACTCAGCACTCAACAGAGACACAGTCACTTTGCCTTCCATGTCACATCATGTGTTTAATCAAATTTATGTTTCCATTTCTGGGGAAAGTCATGGTCTCCCTGCTGTTCATTTCCAAATGTCAGAAAGGGACCTCCGTCATGTCTTCTCCCCCTCTCCCTCCCCGCCCTCCCCCTGCCTTCTTCCCCTCCTTCACCCCCTCCCCTTCCCCCTCCTCCCCCTCCTCCTCCTCCTCCTCTTCCTCCTTCTTCTTCTTCTTCTTCTTCTTCTTCTTCTTCTTCTTCTTCTTCTTCTTCTTCTTCTTCTTCTTCTTCTTCTTTCTTCTTCTTCTCTTCTTCTTCTTCTTCTTCTTCTTCTTCTTCTTCTTCTTCTTCTTCTTCTTCTTCTTCTTCTTCTTCTTCTTCTTCTTCTTCTTTTTGATTGATAAGCATCAGTAGAATCCTCAATACCAAAAGCATCAATACCTGCATGACCACCTTCTACAGTGCCCTTAAAAGAAGAAAAGCTCCCATAATAAAGTGACCTCGGTCCAATGCCAAACAGGGAAAAGGTGAAGCTAGAATTATAACTCATTTTTTTTTGACTTCCAGTTTCAAAGGGGTTTTCTCTGACTCCATGCTATGTTCAGTGTGAGCCCTTGAGTGAGTTGTATTCTAATCTTTTTTAAATTTGCATCCAGCTATAATTGGCCCAGTATCACCTTCATTATTATCATTGATCCTCATATAATACACTTGATAAATGAGCAACAAGTATGGTAAATTATTGTGGTGAGACGGGCTGTCTCTCTTCCCACTGATTTTGCTTAAAGTTCTAATTGACATAGAAAGTACTTTATAGATTTTAAAAAACTACACTAATTTATTTGTCCACTTTGATATATTTTTCCATTAAGACAAACTTGTGAATTCAACAAAATGACTTTACCAAAGACTGACAATAACTATGGTAGCAAATTCATTCTTATCATATAGAAATACCTATTTATCCAAGTGAAGGTGAGAAATGGTTAATTAAGAATCCTGATTAATAGACTGATACCTTCAACATACCATACAAGACTATTTTTAACTGCATATTTTTTAATTTGTTCAAAGCCATTAAAAAGAAGATATTATTTTATTTTCCATTTCACTCTACAATCCAGTTATCAAAGGTTTTTGTTAATATGGCAGTAATTTAACATCTTACATTGAACTAAAATGCCAGACATTTAACTTAATTTGGTACACATTTTACTTATTTAATGAAGATTTTCAAGTCACTTTTAATATAAATAAAATATAAGTAGAAAATTAAGAACATGTAAACACACACACAAAAAAACAGTTTATAAAGTTTAGATATCAATTGAATTTTATATTCACCTCTTAGCTTCTAAGAAGCAAAGCAAAAGAGAACTCATGTATACATTTATAGTATTTATACAATATCAAACTTAATTAGGCAATATCAAAACTATGTAGATGTCTAAAGACAAGAATACACTGCAACATTTCACAGAAATGAATTGAAGATTATTTACGTTTTCATAAATGATTGAAAGGGCATTTGGGGTATGGCAAACGCTCAGCATAATTGCATTAGATATCTCCTTTCTAGCTGCAATGTAAAAGATGCAGAATTTAAGTGCTCTATTGCCCAATATACTGGCATTTTTGAAAGACTAGAATAGATGATCTCTAATGTCTTTTTTAGCTCTAATTTCATTGACTCTGATTCACATAGAAGCTGTGAGTGAGCAACCTACGTGAATTTCAGATTGAAATCTTCTTGTTCCAGGATCCAAACAGGAGGCATTGACGGTTTTAGTAACCTCCCTGGATGACTTTTGCCTTCCTACGTTGAATTCTATAAAATCAGGCTCTTTCTTATTTGCAGTTCCTTCATTTCTGGCAATTCCCAGAGACCTTCATTCCCAGGGGATTTTCTTCATTGCTCCAAGATAAGTGACCGAGTAAGTGCTTCCCAGAGGGAGGAGAACATTATTTGAAAGAGGCTGAACTCTGTCAGATAAGTGAAAACTTTTATAAATACCTGAGTCGGAACTGAGAGAGAAAAAGGTTTTCAAATCGAAGTGCTAAATTAAGAAGCTTAATTTTGGCACTTCAGCTGATTGAATTGTTTATGGGAGGGTTTATGCTGACAATTCCCCTGTATCCACAGGGGATCCAGAGAGGAAACTGATAAGATAGATTCGGGGGGGAGAAAAAGACTGTCTTGTTCCAGTAGCTTTGCCTCCAGAAAGCAGGGAGGAGTGCTGAGTCAGGGTCTGCCTCGGTCCCACGGTGGCGCACAGATAGCTACAGCGTACCGACTTCTTTCACCCGGCACCCTCCTTGGAGGGACAGACAACACTCATGTTTCTCGTCCTTCTCCAATTTATCATTACAGATGCCATAATAAAAAGAAACTTCTTTGTCAGGGGAAGGAGAAAGACATTGTTTAAAACATCGGGACACTAAACTGGGACTATTGCTCTAATCTTTGGCTCTAACAATAACTTGTGGAGAAACTTCCTTACTCTGGAGCAGATTTTCCAATATTGAAGTTAGATCTTTGCTGTGGTCTCCATAATGCTCTGCACACATAGAAGTTCCTTACCGTATCATTTTCATGTTAAATACATCCCAAGAATATTTCAATACATTTATGTATTGAAGCTAAAAGTCCATTTTGGCACTGGATTTAGTAATTTCACTCCTGAAAATTTACATTAAAATGTGTCATTTGCAAGAGTATTTATCCATCAGCATATTTATTTCAGCATTACTTATAGTGATAAGAGAAGGAAATAAACTATCTTCACAATAAAATGTGATTAAATACATAAATTATTATTTACCCATATGAAGCCATAAGGTACACTTATTTAAATTCATATTCCTGAAAAATATTTAATGACACAGAACATATTCAAGATGAATTCCAAATAATGACATCAAATCATGAACAATAAGAAGGTACCTCAATTTGTCAAAGGTAAACATGAGTAGCTGAAGCTATACGTGTGTGAGATGGAATAGAAAAAAGACTGGAGAACCCTTTCAAAATTTCAACAGTTTATTTCTGTTTTGATAGTTATTGGTGATTTTTATTTATTATGATGAGATCATGTAAATTTTCAATGTTTTTGCAATAAAAATTGATCACATTTAAAAACAGAAATAAAAATTAATAATTTTACTTAAATATTGCAGAAAAAGGATGTATACACCCTCCTTTTCCTTCATGCTCCCTCCTTCCCAATGCTTGAAGAAGGACCTTCTAGTCTTGTGACAAATAATATGCCATCTCAACAAGTTTAAACATGTCAAGATCACTCTATTTATTTCTGATGAACCATAGATGTCAGGGCTAGTGAAGACATGAAAAAAACCCTCTGGTTTTCTCAGCTTATGTTACTGAGTCTCAAGAAAGCTAATGACTTGTCAACTGTCATGAAATGATAGTCCAGGTAGTTACAAATACTAAAAATCTAAGTTTTCTAATACCTGACTCACAATGTGGTGTTTAGCACAAAGCCACCTGAAAAACATGTAGTAATGTAAAAAAAAAAAAAAAAAGTAAAATTATTAAATAATCTAAGATAATAAGATTCTTAAAAGTTAGGAGCTGCCCTGGCTGTGTGGCTCAATTGGTTGGAGCATCATTCTGTAAAACAGAAGTTCTCAGGTTCAATTCCCAGTCAGGGCATATGCCTGGGTTGTGGGTTCGGTCCCCAGTCAAGATGCATGAGAGAAAACTGCTCACTGTTTCTTTCTCACATTGATGTTTCTCGTCCTCTCTCTCTTCCTCCATAACCCTCTCTCTAAATTCAGTTAGCATGTTCTTGGGTGATGATTTAAAAAAAAAAATTGGGAGCTATGCCCACCAATGTCAAGTGAAAGACTCAACTATCTTTCCAATTACATTAATACAAATAGAGTACTTTGGTTTTCATAATCGTTGGGGAACGCGAAGTGGCACATTCCACTAGATTCCTGTAGAAATGTATCTGGACATCTTGGTACCTAAAAAGCATCCTATTAAATCTTTTAACGATATAACTAAAAAGGTAGGCGCTCCTTATTGAGTTTGGACAATTATATACATTTACCTCCATCTCTCAGTTGAAGGTACACTTCCTGTTCATGTGGCTTTTGCAGCACAGTGACCATGCTTTGACCATTTCTAGCCAGTGTTTGTCCCTGGGATATAAATCACATGGAGCACAAGGTGGGTGACATTCAGCAAGATCATGAGACCTGCACAACTGCCTTGGCACCTCTTCAACAATTGCTCAGCAATAGGCTCATGGCTGCTGATCATCTGGCTGGAAACTCTGACAATAACTTGTTTAATATGAGAGTTGTAATGATGTCCGTCAGTAGGAAGCATTTTGTGGGATTGTAATCACCTTGGCAGTCCATGTTAGGTAGACTCTTATTATTTTTATTTTCACTTGCTTATTCATTTCTGGGAAGTTATTTCTGGGCTATGGTTTAATGGCTAATTTTTTTCTATTATTAGAAACTGGAATTCAACATACTCAGTTCTTTATGATCTTAAGTATTAGAGGCATAGTCGAGTTAAAAGGATTACACAGAATTACCAATTGTAATGCTTCTGAGGACTTCAGAAGCTGTTAGTCCTGATTTCTTTAACATGGTTGCAAAAGCAAAAAAAATGTATTCAAGTTCCTGTATATTTCAGAACAGTTATTTATTACAGCTTTTAGAAATTTATGCACTTTAATCAATGCTATCTAGGTTAACATCTCATACTAAAGACGAAGAAACTTAGGAGCAGGTGGATGAAGAAACATTCTTAAGGCCATACTGGCAGAATGAGATCCTGTACCTCATTCTGGGCCCCAATTCCATGTGTTTTCTTTTAGGCTGTCCACACTGGCTTACACTTCTGGGAAGTTTTTAATATGGCTCTTGGGGAAAATATAGAAAATTTTTAAATATCAATTGTATAAGAATAAAGTTTTATGCTGTTACAATATGAGCTGCTTATATACCTGACTTGTTAGGCTTATTCTGTTGATATCTTCAGCTGTTATCACTGAAGCCCTGTAAGCCTTATTCTTTCACTCTTTCTGCCACAGACCCAAGAGCATTCCTCTACCTCAAATTCCTGACCTAGGTTTTCCTTTTTGATCATCTCAAAACCAGGATAGAAATAGTGGTGCTGAAAATAGTTTATATACTATATTCTCTCCTTACAGATTCTCTTAATGTGGCTAGAGGTAGCATGGCCAGGCACTTTGGGTATGGAAGGAGAGGCAGGATTGGAGAGCAGGTATGATCTGCTGTCCATAGTTCTGAAATATTATTTTAAACGTGCTCTGAAACAATGGATGATTTGGGTAACTTTTCTCAAGCAATCTGAACAAGGTGAGGGAAGAATTCTATGTGGAACAGAATGAAGAAAGCACAAAATGAATTTCAGGAGGAGAAGGTGTCATTTAGAAATAATCTTTCACTGATTGCAGAGAGTGAAACAAAAGACTGGTCTTGTGATTTAGTGGTCATTTTTTTTTTGCAATTTTAAGAAAAGATTGTTTTTCCTCTGGGCAGTTGATTGGCACACGGCATTCCCATTGCTATCCATCTGCATCCAGGTCTCCTTAATAATAGGCTTACTCTTAGGCAGCCAGGGATATCTTCTCCAGATAAAACCATAGAGACAACATTCATACACATTTCTCTGGGTGTTAATTTCAAAATAATCATAGATTTTCTTATCAGTTCTTTTAGATTTGATACACAAAGCAGAAGAGGTAAATAGTATGAATAAGTAAGACACTTTATATTTGATACAGATACCATGGAAAGATGCTAAGGACACAAAACTGAGTACAAAAAAAGTAAAGGCAGTCAAATATATGGTGACAGAAGGTGATTTGTCTGTGGATGGTAATCACACAATGCAATATTCCAGATCATCATGTGAATAATCCCATGTCTTTTTCAAATAATATGTATACATCACTCTCCTCTTTTTCTTCTGGATCAAACAATATCATCTGCAATCTACTCAGTTAGCCTGGCTGTTTTTATCCCATTTATGGATTGCTTTGGTCCTCTACTGTTTCACTATCTCTCTTCTACTACCATCAAGGTAACCATTTTATTGCTCATTTGCATCTTCACTAGAGATCAAAGCTGTGACAGACAAACCAGGCAACATTTTATGTGCTTGCAACTCTTACAAAAAGTTTAGTAAGGACAAAGCATTAAATAAGTTATGAATACAACAAGAACCGAGGATGTCCTGTACATTTCAATTCTCTATACTATGCTTTTTCTTCTTAACCTTGTACGATCAAGTTTAATTTAACTTTTTAACCTTAAACATTATATTATACTGTTTTCCTCTGTCCCCTATTTCATTTTCCAGATAATGCAACTGAAATAAATTAAATGTTAGATTTCAATAAAAACTACATCTAGTTAGTGGCAGGGCTTCAATTCTCCTTTCTAACCCAAATCTTCTAATACCTTGATGTTGTGGTTTCAGATTTAGTCTACTTTATGCTTTCTAAATATTCTCATGAATACATAAATCTAAAAAATGAACTCAGCTTCAGGATGATTGTGTAATTCATCATAAAAAAATAATAATAAAAACTTTGGCGGTGAAAAGGGGCACAAATAAAAATTACTCCAGGACGATAGGCCTACACCAGATTTAGTCTAGGGAGTGTATGGGTCTTGTCTACTTCAATGAAATCAAAGGACAACTTACTGTGTGCCCCCCAAATACTGATTAGAGAGTCTACAGAGCACAAGCGCTGGCTCACTTAACTAGCTGGTGTCACTCTTACCAGCTGAAATAAGTCTGATGGGTGACACATAAAGGCAATTTCTGAGGGAATGCCATAGACTTCTGGTGATCAGTTAGTGTTTTGGAAGGCTGGAATAGTTAGACTCTGATTCCCTTATACCTCATCAAAAACAGTATTTATTTACTTTTTAATAATTGATCCATTATTTATCCCCACCAAATGCGTACCTTCTATGTTTTAGGCATTATGCTACGAGTTCAACAGTGAACCAGGTACAGTTCCTGTCCCAGAGTCATTCATAGTCTAATAAAGAAGGACTAATAAACCCGTATATACTGTGCAGAAGTATAAATGCCCTTAGAAAAATGTACTATGGTTTGTAGAGTGTGAAGGATGTGAAAAAATACACAAATGTACTATTTCCTGGAAAATTAACCAAGACTACAATGATGAGTCCTCCAGGTGAAGGTGGAAAAAGTAAACCAAGAACACAGAAATATTAAATAACTTGTCAGATATACTAGGTGCAGCTGTGGAAGTTGCTTACTGTATGCATTGGGTCGTAGCCAGGTTGTTTGAAAAGCTAGGGAGTTTGAGCTTTATTCTATGGATGATAAAGAGCCATCAATGCTTTTGTTTTTGCTTTAAAGCAAGTAAATTATACACATACCTGTGTTTACAAATGTAATTCTGCTGGTAATATTAAGGGAAGGTGCGTCTTTGTAAAGGCCTTCTCACATTTACATGGTTCTTTGGAAACCTAACTATAGTAATGTGGTACATATTTAAGCATCTTAACCACATGTAAGTGTTTGCTTTTGCTAAAAAATACTCTCCACCCTCTTTCCTTATACTTTTGCTTCCCCTCTCTTTCATACTCATAGAGTCACCTTGAACATTGTTTTTTCAGAATCCCCTGTAATAGTACCCCCTTTTTAAATTAAATCAGCATTCCTCTCTCCTTGCGCTTTCCCAGAAACTACTCTTGACATCTTCCTTATTTTGGTTTATTTTTATTGACAAGATGGAACCAAATGTACATATTTTCCTCCTGTTACCTTTTTTTTTTCTTGATTTTCATTCTTCCTTGTAGTCTTTGATCAGAAAAACGAGCTGCCTGCAGTATTATTAAATTTGCTGATTCATTTGTAATTTCCTTTGAATGCTGAGGGCTTCAATGTCATTAGAGCTGAGGTCCAAGTCCTGGTTGGTTTTGAATATATTTGAGTCAAATTACACATGCTAATTGTACATCCTAATTTTTAATGAAGATGAAATGAGAAGGGGTCATAAGGGTGCATGTAGTTACAAAATCTTTCAGGAGGTAATGGAGAAATAGTGACTCATATCTTTCTATATATTTTCCAGGGGAAAATCTACATTAAAAAGAAACCAGAAGAAAAATAGAAATTAAAATAAATATAGAAAAATCCAAGCTTTGAAAAGATGAACTAATGGGTCTTTTTCAAATAAGTTATCGAATGATTTTTTTTTTTTCTTTACATTGGTAGAGTTTATATGTGTCATGACAGTGTTGACCCCAGTGGCATTCTTTACCCCTTGTTTGACTGACTTTAAATTACTGATGGGTATGGCAGATTTCTGAAAGTAGCTACACTGTTTTTCAGCTCCTACCATTGGGATTATATTTCTTTACTTTAAGACCCTTGGCTTGAACATATGACTTGCTTTAACCAAAATGACATTAAAAAACGTGATAGAAGCCAAGGGTTGAAAGGTGCTTCCCATGCCTCTTACTGCTTCTGAAACTCAGCTACCTTGTAAAAAAGACTGAGATTGCTCTCTACCTTCTGAAGAAAGCTGGTTTTGTTGCCAATCACCAGAAATGGGAGACCATCTAGATCCAAGGAGCCCCATGTCAACCCAACAACTAACTGTAATTGTATGAGTAAATCCAGCTAAGATGATCAGAACTTTTCATCTGAGCTCAGCCCAAATTGTAATCTCATAGAATTATAAGCTTATAATCAATTATTATTGTTTTTAATACACTGTTTGAAGGCAGCTTATAAGCATCAAAAACTCACATAATGGACAAGCTCTTGAGGCTCCTGGAAGCCGCCTTTCGCCGCGAAGGCCATACTGCCCTGAATGCTCCTGATCTCGTCTCATCTTGAAAGCTAAGCAGGGTCGGACCTGAGCCACGTGGGAAGGTGGAGTTCCCCAGCCCTAATAGGAAACCTGGAGCCCCAGGAACAGGAAGAAGGAAGGCCCCCTCACCACGCCCTCATGGGGAGGTCCTCTTAGGCCTGTCTCCACAGCCCCAGCACGGAGCCTGATCAGACCTCTTTGGAAATAGCCATGGAAAACATAAACTACCAATGACCCACAGCCCTACTCTGATGGTCTGGCCCTGGGAAATGAAAATGAATGTCCACAGGAAGGCTGTATGTACACGTTTGTACTAGTGTGACCCATAACAGCCCAAATCAAAAGAAGTATTCATATGTGAATGAATAAATAAGCAGTCTTCAAAAAAACCAAACCAAACCAAAACAAAAAACCTAACATAATGGGTTACTGCACGTCCAAATGTGATAGGCCAAATTCCAAACTGGTCCCTGAGATTCCTGTAATCTGTGTGCCCTATATAATCTATGATCATAAGGAAATACCACTCCTGAGGTTGGGCAACCCTGAAGGGATTGTGAGATGTAATTAAGGTCTCTGATTTTGAGTGAATTACAGGGCAGATTGCGCCCTGGCTGGTTTGGCTCAGTGGATTGAGCGTCGGCCTGCGAGCTAAGTGTCGCTGGTTCGATCTTCCAGTCAGGGCACATCAGAGAAGGAAAACTCTGACTCCAAAAAACCTCCGCTGCCTTGTGGCATACCTCTTCAGGGGAAAGGCTAAGGGAGTAAACCCCGACAGAAAATCCGGAGCCGGAGTCCCTAAGGCGGTTTGACGTTGTAGTCAACACCGGCAACTCCTGCGGCGCACCTGAAGCCAAGCTGTATTGACTCCGTCTTTCCCTTGGACCCTTCAGCTGCGAAGAGAGGGGGGGTCTGCTGCATGGGCAACAGCAGACCCTCCATATCACCCTGCCCAGGCTCTGTAGCTTCAGCTTCACTGGAGAGGACACTCCAGCGTCATCGCAAGATATCGATTCAACATGGGAGGAGACAGATACCGTGTCACTCCCGAGTCGGACTGCACAGCCATTCTCGGCGGTGCAGATAGACTCTTAAGAAGCTACACCATCGTCTATCGAGACGGACGGCTGCCGACGACGACAGGGCAGATTATCCTGGGTGAGCCTGACCTAATAAACTGTGTCCATACCAAAGATCAGAGGGCCTTGAAACAGAAGTAGAGACTCTTCTTTTGGCCTTGAAAAAAGAATATGAAATGCTGGAGAGCTGACTGGGAACAGTGGGCAGCTTTCAGGGATAAGAACAGCCCTTAGGTGACTGCCAGCAGGGAGGTGAGAACGTAGTCCTTCAGCTGGAAACTTGCAACACCAGTAGCTTGGAAGAGGACCCAGAGCCACGGGTGAGAGAAGTCACAGCCTCAGTCGGCCCCTGGATTTCAACCTGATGTGACTGTGAGCAAAGCACCCAGATTCCTGGACCCCTGATTCATGGAAACAGTGAGAGAATGACTTATATTGTTTTAGATATTTTTGTAATAATTTGTTATGAAACAGGAGGAAGCAAATACACCAACCTCACCCTTCAACTGTTAGATATAGTCAGACTTGTGACTTACAGAGATGATCCATTTACAGGTTTCTTTGCCAGGTTGTAAATCTTAGTAAAAGAGGGGAGTGAAATTCCTTGGCCTGAGGAAAGCCATTTTCTCTTCCTCTAGGCTCACAGAAAATGTAGCCCCCTTCAATGTCATGTGAATATAAAGCAAAGAGGAAGATTTTATCTATAAGTGATGATCTCTTCAAAAGCTAATGTTCAATTGGAGTCAGAGGATTAGATTATATGACCTCTTGAGGGAATTTCTTGCCCCCATAATGTTGTGGCTCAGAATAAAGTCATCTTTTCTTGGTCCTAAAAGTGCTGAAAGGCACTCAAAATTATAAGTCAAAGTGCATGACTGATGGGCTTGTTGATGTTGAAAAGGAAATGGCTTGTTCTCTATTATAACACAAACAAAAGGAGCATAACTTCCACCAAGGAAAACAAAGACTGGAGGAAAACTGTCTACTGATAAAATAAATGGCATAATGAAGACAGTAAAAGTCCCAGCTGGTTACAAGCACCGACACAGACTAGCCAGATCTCGATGTGGCAGAATGGATGCAGGGCTTTCTCTGACAGAACAATGACAAGAGATTTCAGTGAATATGCATTGATTTAGCAGGGCCTCGGACAAATCCATCTTTACTGAGTGGCATATACAAGTTCCCTATCATTAAGTACAAATCAAAGCATTTAAAATTCATGCAAGAAAAATTTTTCAATCCTGCAAGTCTTAGCACCATGCAGAGAGCACCATAGGGCATCACATTTTTATAGCATTATTCCTGTACTACTTGCCTGGATCCAACCCACTCTCCCTTCCCTAATTTACACTCCATTCTTCTAACTTCTGACCTTTCCATGTGTTCACCCTGGCACTTTTCTAGTTAGAGCCTTTGCTTCTTTTCTTAAATGTGATTTACATTTCCCCCTCCCTATGCCATCTTTATCCCATAATATATAATGCGAAGCCATCTTCTTTTAGGAGGCCATCTTCTCCATTAAGACTTCTTCTCTTGAGTTCATCTTAGTTCCCCAAACAAGACTGAGACAACACTTCGGCATGATCACACAACATTCAAACATCATTCTCATTCTCACGTAATCATTCTAATGCTTTAAAAAAATCTCTGGATTGTCTTGATGGAGAACGAGGACTTTGAACTCAGGCTAGTGGGAGGAGTCATTCATTCATTCAACAAAATGCAATTAGGCAACTATTGTGTTTTTGGCACAATTTTAAGATATTAGAATATAGAATATGGAATAAAGCAAAGATCTCTGCCATCTTAAAATACTAAAATGTAATATTTATGTCTATAACATTACTACAAAATTGATATCAAGAAATGGAAGATTGCAATCTAAGTAAGAGTTGTTTTAACTGTCACTAACCCAAATAAAAGCTTTGTCTCCATTATCTCTCTTTTTTATTACTTCCCAAACCCACTTGAAGTAGGTCGCTGTTACCTCCCAAACCACACAAATTAAATCGTGAAATTTGAATCTGAACCCATGAATAAGGTCTTCATTATAGTAAGTTTGTCTGAAGCTATAAATAAATAGTTTGATGTTAGTTATGGAGCATGAAATTTCAAGGCAAAAAGAACTGCATTTAAAAGTTTTCTTTGCCAGTTAATGGGAGTGTAACTTTTGTGGCCTCTCAGATAATGTGCCGTATTAACCATGATCTTCCCTCATCTAAACAACATAGATTCAAGATGGTTATGCTGATCTCTCCTATCAACTTGTATTTCTAGTTACTGTAAATCTGGAAAAAGCCTACCCACATAGCCACCGTCTGTAGGGGCAGTGCTGACTCACAGAGCCTTAAAAAACCTCTTCTGCCAATTCATTATACCCCGCAAATAAGGCCTTACCCTCATTGTATCCTTACTTTCCAATGTAACACTCCACATCTATATAAATGTTTCCCAGTTGTAGTAGACACCATCACACTTTGAAAGACTCTGGGTAAGAAGCCAGAGGAAATGAATGAAGTAAACTTATCAACATCTATGAAGAAAGTGGTTATGATGAAAAAGTGGCCACATCCTAATGAAAGCCATCCCATCAAAACCTCAACATTACAGAAACTCAAAGATTTTTTTCATAACATTGAAATAGCAAAAGATAAAATTTTAGAAGGTGATACAAACTTAGAAAGGGATACAGGAGTTTGCCAAGACATGTTAAAAATGTTTGCTCCATGTTTTAAATTGTATTACAAAAAGAAGACACTGTTCAAAGTATTTTGATATAAAGAACCAAAATACTTTAATTCTAAGCATATGCAGCAACATGACTCTTTCCATATAAAACATTGACCACAGTCACTGGAAACCCCAAAGCATTTTCTTAATGAAAGAAACTTTCTAATGTGTATCTTTGTATATGCAATGTTAAATATATTTTGTTATATAATAATTCTGTTGAAACTTGGCAAGAGAACATGTATTCCCTATTCATTCATACAATAAATATTCACTGTGCATATTAAGTACTAGGCTCTGTGCTATTTACTAAGGATAAAATCCTGTCTCCAGGGAGCTCACTATCAATCAGAAAAGATAGCCCCTAAGCCAAAATTCATATATATCGAGTATTAAGGTAACAGAAGTATAGGTTTTTCTGACCTCTATACATGAATACAGGTCTAGAAATAAGGAAAGATTTAGAGAAAGAGAATAAAGTCTAATCAGAGGCTTGAAAATAGAGAATGGAATGGCAGAGGAGGAAGTTTCAGGCAAGACCAAGAGTATATGTCAAGGTGAGACATATGTGGTGTATGTTTCTGTACTGGTTAATGGACTGTTAACTGTGCATTTTTGAAGGGTCTTTCTTGCTGCTTTCTTTGAAGTCTCTAACAGATATGCTACCAAGATACTTAGCTTTTCTCTTTGTATTTTGAAGATGCCTAATATATTTTAGTTGAATTTCTACTATGGATAATTCTACTAAGAATTTTTTTTTTATATTTATATCTTGTCTATTTCCAAAAAGATTTGGGGCATAGTGCAGATAATGTGTCTATGGGAATATTTCTTCTCAAAAACTCATTGGTTCATAAAACCACAAGACTGACCTTGAAAAGAATCATTTACTTATCCCTAAATAATGATTATGGGTTTCTACTAAAAATAGTGAGCTCCCTGAGCCTAGAGATGATGCTCAGTAGGTGCACAAGTAGTGTTTGTCATAAGTGAATGAATGCTTTATGGAAGATGTGAGGTATGGATGACGTGCATGCAATGGAGAGTATTTGCTATGCACCTAGCAACATGAAGAGTGGTGCAGGGCACAGCTCTTTCTAGAGGCTTTTGCAATCAAAAGGGGGAGACCATATACCCCCAGACACACAAAAAGATTCGCACCATCACACAGGCCCCTCAGACTGAGAGCTGAATGAAGTCAGTTCTCCATGAGAGGTACAGTGTATACATTCCCTAATGTAAAATACAGTGTTTTTTTTATTTTTCCTCAAAATCAACCCAATTTGCAAAAGTTCAGGTGCTTATTCAAACCAAATCCAAACTCTAAAGCCTTGGGGATTTTTTTTTATCACTGCTTATTTACAGTTTTGAAAAATAACTGCAGGTTGACTTAATTAATTGTCCCTTCTTTCAGTTTTCCATCTAAGGTAGATGAATATCTCTGCATCCCACAATCAATGAGCCCCGGAACTTCCTACGGATAGATTAGCATATCTGTAGTTTAAAGCCAGTTTGCACGAGAAGGGAAAATCTCATTCCCATGAGGAATGTTGAAGGGATCAATTCATAAGCAAAGAAATCATGCTATTCTCAGCAAGGAAACAATATATATTTTCTTCTGTTGTTGTGATTAATTACACACCACAACTCAGAGAATGTTTTTAAAGGGCCATAGTCAATCTCCTAAGCCCCCCCGGTTGACCTGCATTAAAAGCTGAGGAGGAATTGCATAGTAATTCCGAACAGCTTTGTGGAACAGGCAACACTGTTGTCTAAGAAATTATGGATAATAATAAAAATGCACAGCCTTTGTTTAACACTGAGAGTAGGAAGTGTGGCCCCACCTCTAGTGACTGATTCCACTAATGAATCACAGTTAAAATGAGCAAACGTCTTTCCTGAGAGTCTCACCCATTAAACTGCTGTGAAAATGAGGATGAAATGGCTTAGGTAAAAATTCAGTGAGGTCAGACTCCTCAGACTCTTCCAGATTCCTTCTTTTAACCGGTGCATTCACAAATGCGTCTCTCAAAGGTAATCATAAGAAAACATACTCATTTAAGTCTTTTTCTTTCTCTGACTCAGAGTTTAAGGTCTTGTTCAATCACTTACACTTTGTATTCCATGGCCAAAAAAAAAAAAAAAAAAAAGAAAAAGAAAAAAAGAGGAAAGAAAAGGTGAGGTGGAAGCAAAGTTAGGACTTGAGTGCAATTTCTGTCTTTTCTCTCCCCACTTATCTGAGCCTTTCATCTTTCATCTTCCATCCTTGCTGATCTTTTTCCACTGTCAGGAAAGGAGACGAAGCTTTCTCCAAGTGCCACACCTTGTCCTCGAGCAACCTGACAATCCTAGAGCCCAACTCTACTGTTGTGACATTTTGCAACATGAAGGTCCCAGCCATACCTCTTCAGGGAAGCGGCCTACCTACAGAGATCTCCCACCTACTCCTTTGATTTCATTTGTTCTTTATGATGCTGTACTTGCAAGACTAGGATGAGGACTTAGTACTCAGTTTTCAGCCCTCATCTCTGAACAACTTTCTCCTACCACCCAAAGCTATGCACTCCTACCTGAGACTGTATAAATAATAGTCAATTTGGTTTCAATTTCAGGCAGATGAACCCTGCCTTTATACAGTGACCCCTGGCAATCATAAGAAATGAAGCATGTGATCTGCCCGCCCATATGTGGAGAAAGGTTGGAGACTCCCATTCCATCCGTCTTTTCCCCATTTTTCAAGCTCCATTGCCACTGGTACATTCCTGCCAATGACCTGGAATGAGGCCTTGAAAAAATATAGAATCAATTCCAGTTTGTCTGTTTCACAGACATCTGGGTAAAGGGAAATTATTTGAAAACTCATAAATTTAAAGACTTACTACTGTACTACCTACCATAAAAGATGAAGGCTTCATTTTGATCCTTCAAATCTACTACAATGGGGCAGTACAGAGGCTGATGAGAAGAATTAAGAACTACCCTATCTGTGCTATGGAATCTTTTGATACTTTAAATGTCTCTTACCCTGATATCTTAGTAACAGGCATTTAATAGCTTGCTCGCACTTTGTAGATTTTTGTCCTGTAACTGAAGTAATGGATACAGTCCTACATTTTTAAGAGCTTAGAAATAACAGGTAGATATAGAATCATACAAATACATAAAATACCTCAGATTACCTAATCTCAGCATGAGGCAGATAGAGTTGCACAGAACTAAATCTTAAAGAATTAATAGACATTGTTAAGGTTTCTATTAATAATTGCATTCTCTCTAGGCTCACTGACTTTGCATGTCTATGTAGCATGTCCTTGCCTTTCCCTCTACTCATCCTCCAGGAAGTATCTTGGCTCCCTCTTTCTTTTAGGATTCTTTCCAGATCCACTTGTTTTGTCAGTCTGGTTTAGGAGTGCAACTTTTCCCCATGGCAACCTGTGCTAAGCCCTAGTTGCACGTCTTGCCTTGAACTACGAGTGCCTAAACCTATGTCAGTTTCCAACCATACATCTGAGCAGCTCGAAGGGAGAAACCCTATTTCATTTTATTTTTTCTATTTATCTTTTTGGAGCATCTATTTTAAAATCTGCTATATTAATGAGTATTAGTTGAAAGTGCATCATGAAGGAATGCAAGAAGAATATGATACAGTAAATACGTGAGGCTAGACCGCTAAGGGTGAGAGGTGGGCATCAATGGAGATACACAATATAAGTGGAAACGGAGATTAGAGAAGAAGGTTGGAACAGGGTGTCATCCTTCACAGAACTGCCCTCCTACTTTTTTCCTCACTAAAGGATGTAATTCCCTGGTGCAAAGGGAAACAAAGAGATTATGTCAGACTTGCTTTCCCAATTATATCTCAGAAAACTAAAAAATAAAAAATGTTTAAAAAATGAAGAGAATTCAAGGGAAATGTGAAAAAAATAAACCAGAAGCCACTCTTCCCTGAAAAGTGAAAGGAGAAAGACTATTTGCCATAAACTTTGTTAGCATTTTTATACAAGTTTTTGTAATACAATTAGTTAGGCTGATGGGTTAAGTATTCACCTTGGGAACAGAAGAATGGACAGGAAATTATATGGAGAAATTATACAACGTATTTACCAAATGTAATGGGCTGATTCTATCACCATATTTGTAGAACATAATAAAACGTGTGCTTGACTATCAGGTATTTTACCTTAAAGTGCTTTTCTCAGTGTATTATGAACTTATTTTCTGACACTGGTTATTACTCATTTCTACAGCCTTTATTATAGGAGCAGTTAAAGAGTAACTTCCAGTCTTACAAAGGTTGATTTGTTTTGCTCCAGGAAGGAGTCTGGTGTGAAATGTTGAGACAAGCTTTACTTAAGGGCAGCTGCCAGGTAGGAATGGAAATCATTCATCTCCTGTGCATGCTACCTGTTTGATTGTTAAAATTTCCTCATCTTTTCTAACACGGCAGGCCATTGGTTAGAAAGTCAGTATTCTCAATTGTCTATGTGTAATGCCCTTTATTTAATTACTCTTCTTAATCCCCTCAATTCAAGGGCTAGCTGATGATAAGCACCCCCATGCATATCTATAAATGGGACCAAAAAACAGGGTCCTAACAGAGTGGTTTGACCCATTATTGTAGATTGGATAACTTCCTCTGATGCATTGCAGAGCCGGGTTAAGTTATTTAATTGCTCGGTGATTGTTAAAACATTTACGTTGTAAGGACATTTATTACGGGCTCAGAGAAATTCTCTGGTTTATAGATGAAATGACTTTCATTCTGGGAGTTTTCATAAGTCTTGTACTTACTCTTTCATTGGAAAAAAAAGGACAGGTCTAAATGCAAATTAACATTACTGTTTAAATATCACAGCCCATTTTCTCTGAGCCCAGTTACAATAACTAGTAATTATAAGAATTGCTTGCCTCTGGCTTCTGGCTAAGCCAGTGCTAAACTTGTCCTTTTATTAGATCTGTCAGACTGAGTTAATTATCTTTGTGATAATAGATGTGCCTTACCTCCAACAAAACAAATACACTTATAATTAGCTTTTTAGTTAGATTTTTAATTTATTTATAAAGATTGTTTGTTTTCCTTCTTTTTTTTTCCTGCTTTAAAAGAGAGAGGATGAAGGGTGGGGGTTTTCAGTTTATCAGGTTACCTGTCTGCTTCCTAGTTTGTAAAGAAAGAGAAACAAAAGACTCATGTTTAATCACCAAGTCCGGTGTCTAATAGGGTTTCACACCTCTTCTATGTTTTATCTGTTATATCAATTTACCTCGAAGGCATTTTATTTTATTCCACAGACACCAAAAAATGGCCCTTTTTATCTGCCTACTCAACAGAGTAGTGTTATGGATGCTATTACAAGGAGATACTAACAAGTATGAATTGAAAAGCTCTCTGTAGCACAGCATAGCTGCCTTAGAAGTCAAATCATCTTATATTGTCCCCACATTTTTGTGTCACTTGCTCCTCTTTCATCTGTGCCCAGCATGCTTCAGAATATTACACAAATGCCTGCAATGAATCCTTGGGAGAGTCTCTATCCTGAAACAGCAGAAGAGATTGGAAAAACACCTGCTCTGGTGTCTTGTCAAACAAAGCTGGATTTCACCATTGGTTCTGCAACTTCTTAGCTGTGTGACTTGGGCAAGTTATTAAACCTCTCCGAACCTTGGCTTCCTCATCAGTATAATCAGAAAAATGCTTAAATTCATAAGAGTTGTTGAGGGGATTAAAAAAGGATGTGTATAAATGGCTCGACAAGTTGCCTGGCACAGGTTAAAAGCTGAGAAAGGGGTGATTGCTATTATCAGTATAAGAATCATGGAGGAATGCAGATGTCTAGAGGAACTGAAATGAATATTAAAACCTAATAATCATTTTATAGGTTTTATTTTATATGGAGCTATGCTTCTACCAATTCACGAAAACAGATATCCCTGATCATGTAGAAATTCACCCTAGTTCATATTAAATAATGAAAACATATCGTAATGCCACCAGGAACCGCATGCAGCTGCTGGCATTGGCAAGACTCGTCTGCGAGTCCTTGCAGGCTGAGTCACAGACCACCTGGAAGGTAGGGCTTGTATGCAAGCCCCCCCTGCGAATGTCATCTGACTTTCCTCTTCATCTTTCTGCCTTTGTTTTTCTTTCTGTTTTTTTTTTTTTTTTTTTTTTTTTACCAATACAGGTACACTGATAAGGTCAGTTATTAGTGAATTTTTCTTAAAGTACAAAATCTGTAATTCTGTCTTCTAGAAACTGCTTTTTGTTGTTGTTGTTGTTAATATTTTGTAAACTTTGCTAACAATCATATCATTGTATCTTCCTGGTTTTACCTGCACGTCTGTATGTATGTGTGTGTATATACACGTAAGGACGCTGTGAGGGGACGTGCAGAACTCAGGTCGTGTCTTTGCAACTTTGATTCCCTTTTCTCAGCCTACAGTTATTTCAAAGTTAAAAGTGTTTTATGTAGTATGTAAACGTGCAGCTGAATAGGGTGGTACTGGTTGCAGGTTATGTCTTTGTTTGCTGGACTTCCATGCACTTTGATTTTCTGGGGCTGATGGTTGTTTCTAGTTTTGAGGTAATTGTGTTCCTTCTTGGTTGTGGGGGGAGACGCCGCATGTCTGTCTATGCCTCCATCTTGGCCAGAAGTCCTCCTAGTGAATATTTTAATTGAATTATTATATTCTTCAATTCCTGAAGTTTTGTTTTTTAAGATATTTTCATTTTGTTCATGCATCATTTTCCTGATTTTCCTTAGTTGTCTGTTTTCTCTCGAAGTTCATTGAACTTATTTAAGATGGTCGTTTTTATTTTTGTCTCATAATTATTAGGTCTTCATTTCTTTAAGGTTGTTTCTGTGCTGGCTTAGGGGAGGGGCTCTCATGGGTGAAATAATTTTTTAACCATTTTAATGTAGCTGGTTTTGGCTTTGCACTTTCCTGGGATATTATGACTTTTTAACTGGTTTCTGGAGTTCTCTTAAAGCGTTTTTAGACAGTATATTGTTAAGTTCGTGTCTCTGTGGAAGAACAAAGTGTGGGGCTTCCTATTTTTCTAAAGGATTGGGCTGGCCTGGCAGAGGGTCCCTGGTTTATTCTTTGGGTGTTCTAGAGGGAACAGGCTATGAGGCAGAAGCCTGTCATTCTTCCAAAGTTGTGTAGTTTTTGTATTTTATGCTGTTTTAGTTTGTAACTAGCCCTATAGAAATAAGGTGATTAAAACAGGGGGAAGTGATAGCAGGGCCCAGGTGTTAGAGTTTAGCCTTAATTGATAGGCTTAAGTAATTGAAGCTGTGACTGGATAGACTTTCTTTATCACCAAACCTTTGCTTCTGGAATTTTGCCTAGAGGGTGGCGGCAGGCAGCAGGACCCCAAATTGCTTTTCGGTAGCATAACTACTATTGAATCAAGATTAAAGCATTTCCATCTCCCTAAAAATTATCCTGTGTCTTGTTGTATCATCCTTTCCTCTAGCCCCATAGCCCAAGGCAACCAGTGATCTACTTTCTGTCTCTATAATTTTGCATTTTCTAGAACTTCATGTAGACTTTTATGCTTTGCTTCTTTCACTTAGCGTAATGCTTTTTGAGATTCATTTGTGTTGTTTTGTGTATCAGTATTTTGATCTTTTTTATTGCTGTGGATGTCTGTGACGTGATATTCTAGCGTCCGCATCGTTTAGAGCTGCGACTCAGAACATGGCGCGTTCCTAGAAGCCGCTTTCGGCATCAGTGGGCGGCGGCGCGTGGACTTGCAAGCGTGGGGCGCGGGACCAACCGACGCCACCTCGTGTTGGACAGTGGAAGCTGGAGAGCCGGGCTATTCGGACTGTGCCAATTGGTTTCCATGGATCTCAATAGTGCCAGCACTGTTGTTCTTCAAGTCTTAACTCAGGCCACCAGTCAGGATACTGCTGTGTTAAAGCCAGCTGAGGAGCAGTTGAAACAGTGGGAAACACAGCCAGGTTTTTATTCAGTGTTGCTGGTAAGTTGCTTAAAAATAGTTATTATTTTTAATAAAATGAGACACTATTCTATTGTTTTAAAAACCTACTTGTGTTGGTGGTTTACTTAGTGAAACTGATCCAAATGTTTGGCTGCCATTGCACTGCCATTTACTAATTCGAGGCATGGCACTTGGAGGACATTTAAGAGATGTTTATTGTTGGGTGAGTATACCCAAGCAGGGTATTGGTAATATCTGCTTAGAAGGTTACACTGCCAGTTTTCTATTTTAGCCTGTAAATGCTGCCCTCAAGACTGTAAAGGAGGAAAGAGGAAGGACATCTCTAAAATCAGAGAAGGAAAACTCTGACTCCAAAAAACCTCCGCTGCCTTGTGGCATACCTCTTCAGGGGAAAGGCTAAGGGAGTAAACCCCGACAGAAAATCCGGAGCCGGAGTCCCTAAGGCGGTTTGACATTGTAGTCAACACCGGCAACTCCTGCGGCGCACCTGAAGCCAAGCTGTATTGACTTTGTCTTTCCCTTGGACCCTTCAGCTGCGAAGAGAGGGGGGGTCTGCTGCATGGGCAACAGCAGACCCTCCATATCACCCTGCCCAGGCTCTGTAGCTTCAGTTTCACTTGAGAGGACACTCCAGCGTCATCGCAAGATGTCGACTCAACACGGGAGGAGACAGATACCGGTTATAAGCTCATCCGATTGGCGAAGGAAACGAGCACCAGGGGTCTCCTCTGACGGTGGGAGAGGTCATCGCACCTCACTGGACAGCTACCGTCTCGCCATGGCTCGCCTGCCCCACTGGGTGCGTGGGGATCAGAGAGGCGCCTCTCGAAAAGTGGGCCACAAAACACCCGCACCAGTTAATTCCAAGCAAACAACAAGAAAGAAGCCTCCGGCTCTTCGCCTCGCTAGCTGGAACATCAGGACCATGTGCCCCGGACTTACTGCAGACCTTCCGTGGATCAAGGGTGCCAGGAAAACCGCTGTCATCGATAGGGAACTGGCACGACTAAACATCGACATTGCGGCTCTACAGGAGACCCGGTTGGCCGACAACGGAACTATCAGAGAAACCAACTACACCTTCTACTGGCAAGGGAAGTCTCCGGACCAACCAAGACAGCATGGTGTTGGGTTCGCTGTGAAGAACACGCTTGTTAACTCCATAGAGCCACCCACAGGAGGCACAGAGAGATTACTTACCCTCCGATTGTCAACAACTTTCGGCCCAGTCAGCATTCTTAGCGCGTATGCCCCAACCCTCTGCGCCACCACCGAAGAGAAAGAACAGTTCTACCATGCACTGGACGAAGCGTTATCCAAGATTCCCAGAAGTAACGCTCTCTATCTCCTTGGAGACTTCAACGCAAGAGTAGGAGCCGACCACATGGCCTGGCCCACCTGCCTTGGAAACTTTGGGAGAGGAAAGATCAATGAGAATGGTCAGCGACTGCTTGAGCTTTTGTGTCACCACGGCCTGTGCGTGACAAACACATTCTTCAAGTGCAAAGAGATCCACCAGGTGTCATGGAGGCACCCCCGCTCCCGTCATTGGCACCAGCTTGACCTCGTCATCACCAGAAGAACGGATATTGGCAGCACCCTCCTCACCCGCAGCTACCACAGTGCAGACTGCGACACGGACCATGCCCTCGTGGTAAGCAAGGTGCGCATAATGCCGAAGAGGTTGCACCACTCCAAGATGAAGGGTCGCCCACGCATCAACACCAGTTGTGCCAGCAACCCAGTTAAGACCCAGCAATTCATCAAGAAGATGGAAGATGCACTCGGCGAGGGAGTGGCGGCAGATGACATTATCGAATCCAATTGGCCACGTCTCCGCGACGCCATATACAACTCCGCCATTATTGCTTACGGGAAGAAAGAGCGGAAGAACGCTGACTGGTACGAGGCTCACTGGGAAGAAATGGAACCTGTGATCGAGGCTAAGAGGAAGGCCCTACTGGCTTACAAGGTCACGCCCACTCCCAGTACACTTCAAGCTCTACGGGCTGCCAGGAACAAAGTCCAGAAGACCGCCCGCCACTGTGCCAACACCTATTGGCTAAACCTGTGCAGAAGCATTCAGGAAGCCGCCGATATAGGCAACGCACGAGGAATGTATGAGGGTATCAAGAAGGCAACAGGCCCAATCCCCTCCAAGATCGCCCCCCTTAAGTCCAAGACAGGTGAGGTCATCACTGACCAGGAACAGCAAATGCGGCGGTGGACCGAGCACTACCTCGAGCTGTACGCAACGAAGAACACCGTAACAGACACTGCTCTTAACGCCATCCCAGACCTACCAGTCATGGAGGAGCTAGACACCCCACCTACTGCGGCAGAGCTCGGCAAAGCCATCGACCGCCTCGCTTGCGGGAAAGCACCAGGAAGCGACGGAATCCCTCCAGAAATCCTAAAGAGCGGGAAACCAGTCCTGCTACAGCCGCTCCACCATCTACTCTGTCGCTGCTGGAAGGAGGGTTACATCCCCCAGGATATGAGAGATGCCAACATTATCACCATGTACAAGAACAAAGGAGACCGCAGCGACTGCAACAACTACCGGGGCATCTCTCTCCTCAGCGTCGTCGGCAAAGTATTCGCCCGGGTCGCTCTTGCCCGCCTGCAGACCCTTGCTTCCCGCGTCTACCCAGAGTCCCAGTGTGGCTTCAGAGCTGGCCGATCAACAGTGGACATGATCTTCTCCCTACGCCAGCTGCAGGAGAAGTGTCACGAGCAGCATAAACCACTCTACCTCGCCTTTATTGACCTCACGAAGGCATTTGATCTGGTCAGTCGAAGCGGACTCTTCAGCTTGCTACGGAAGATTGGCTGTCCACCACATCTGCTTGCTGTGGTCATGTCCTTTCACGACAACATGCACAGCACGGTGTCCTACAATGGCGCAACCTCTGAGGCCTTCCCAGTCAGCAGCGGAGTAAAGCAGGGCTGCGTCCTCGCGCCTACGCTGTTCGGAATCTTCTTCTCCATGCTCCTCCAATACGCCTTTAAGGACTGCAGCGAGGGTGTCTTCATTCACACCAGATCCGATGGCAAGCTCTACAACCTGGCCCGTCTACGAGCCAAGACCAAAGTCAAAGAGGTGCTCATCCGTGAGATGCTCTTCGCCGACGACGCAGCTTTGACATCACACTCCGAAGAGGGACTCCAGCAGCTAGTCACTTGCCTTTCCCACGCATGCAAGGAGTTCGGACTAGCCATCAGCCTGACGAAGACGAATGTTATGGCTCAAGGCACGGGGACTCCCCCATGCATCACCATCGACGGATACACCCTGGAGGTTGTCAACGACTTCACTTACCTCGGGTCCACCATCTCGAGCTCTCTGTCAGTTGACTTGGAGGTCAACCGGAGAATCGCCAGGGCAGCCACAGTTATGGCCAGACTGAACCGGCGAGCGTGGAACAATTCCAGCCTCACTGAGAAAACCAGACTGCGCATCTACCAAGCCTGCGTACTCAGCACTCTCCTCTATGGCAGCGAGACGTGGACCACCTACGCAAGGCACGAAAGGAAACTCAACAGCTTCCACATGAGATGCCTGCGACGCGTCCTGCATGTCGCCTGGCAGGATAAGGTCCCCAACACCGAGGTGCTGAAGCGAGCCAATATGAGCAGTTTGCATGCAGTTCTTAGCGAGAGACGCCTCAGGTGGCTCGGCCATGTCAAAAGAATGGATGCAGGCCGTATCCCCAAAGACCTCCTCTACGGCGAGCTAGCAGAAGGCAAGAGGATGACAGGGCGCCCAAAACTGCGGTTCAAAGACATCTGCAAAAAGGACATGACACAATGCTCCATCAATCTCAACACATGGGAAGTTCAAGCAGACGACCGCCTAGCCTGGAGGCTCGCGGTCAGGCAAGGTACGTCACGCGCGGAGGCTGCGCGCAACGAGGAGGCGGCCCAGAAAAGATCGAGGCGGAAGCAGCGTCAGCAGCAGCAACAACAGCCATCTGCCTTCACCTGTACCAAGTGCGGCAGGGATTGTCACTCCCGAATCGGACTGCACAGCCATTCTCGGCGGTGCAGATAGACTCTCAAGAAGCTACGCCATCGTCTCTCCAGACGGACGGCTGCCGACGACGATCGTAAAGAAATGACTTCCCAAAATCACATTGGTGAATTTGTCCCTGTCCCATGCTGGAAATGGGCCACCCGATCTCAGCCTTATTTACAGCAAAACACAACTCTTTTTTTTTAATCTTTTCTTTATGTAAAGTTACTGACTTACTCGTTTCACTTAGAAAAGTTCCATCGTTTTTAAATTCCCCTCCAACTGCTTTTGATCTGCCAAATACAGAGATCTTGGGTAGGCTAGCAAAGGTCTGATTTATTCAATGGGGGTCCCAAAGATTTTATAATGGGAAATCAGATTTGCCCGGGATAATGTTCAATCTGCATGCAAATTATGACTAGTGAGTGCTCACAGTGCCAGTTCCTGGCCTGAAGGGGGACCCCAGTCCTGGAGGTGATGAATCAGCCCCTTGATCATGTGACCCAATGCTCACATGCCTGATGAGAAAGTATGGGTGGGATATGAGGGTCATGGCAGAGGACAGTGGAGGTGCACTTACCTTCCTCACAAGCCAAGCAAACTGGCACCTGCTATGGATTTGTTTCTAGAGTTACCTTACTTGTTTGGGTGTTCAGGCCAGACATGAATTATCAGAGGTCAACCAAGGCCTTTCGCTATCAGAATTGCATGACTCTCGCACACAGATCTTAAGCCACTAACATAATAACCCCATGAAGCCACCTGAGGTCTTTTTTTATAACTTCGAACCATGGCAACCACTCTCTAATCGCTCTATTAAGTCTGGATTTGCATGGATATGTTTTCTTATAATCAAGGTCTCTTTTTTTCCCTTTTTCTCTAAATGAGAACATAGGTCTGTGTTTCATGGCTCTCTAGCTAGTGTTGCCAGTATGACATTGAAGGATACATAAGTGCAATCTGGACTTTATCCCTGAGATCCTGGAACAGTCCATTCATTTATTTATTCAAAATATTTTTTTCCCAAGGTGTGCTAGATACAAGGTGATAGACACTTATTCTGTTCTCTCTCTTACTCAGACCCTCATCTGTTTTTTAAAGGGAAGAATTGTGATGACCAGCCAGCAACAACAATGACAGCATGGAGAATGCCAAACTTGATAATAACCTTGATAAAAAGAATATCCGTGTTTGGAAGAATGACATTTAAAAAGCTTATCAATTAGATGCTGGATTGTTGGAATTTGGAATGTTGTCAATAACTCTAGAATTTTTTAATTAGCAAAATCATTTATAAAACAATATAAATATTTTAGCAGCAAAGAAAGCAAAGGTGGGTGCCTAGTAGATACCTACATTTTTATATTTACATGAAAACGTGTATTTATAACACCTATTCATTCAACAAATACTAATTGGAATGTTATTATATATCCGATGCTTCTCTGCACTGAGTTTTATAAGTGAACAAGGAATTCTATTGGCTTTTGTATCATCACATAAACTTTTATTATATCTGCACATAAGACTAAGTAATACAGAAAAGGCTCTCTCAAACATTTTTCGACTTACCAACTTGCCAGAGTAACCAACCTTTCTATTCTCCAATAAATCATATAAACGACTGCTCTCAGCACGCTAAATACTGACAACAGCCTCCATCCAGTTGAGTATGAGTTTATGAAGAACCAATCATGTTCATCCTTAATTTTTTTCTGCCATACAGTGTGTCTTTTAATGTAATTATGTGAATCAACTATATAGGTAAGATGATTAAATGTGAAAGAAAAAGGAAATTTTAGATTCTATTAAATTAATTGAAATTCTTTAAAGAAGCAAAAAGAATGAATCACTGAAATACATTTGATGTTGAAATAAGCACATGTACAAATACGTATGTATCTTTACCTGTATCTGGTGATAAGGGGTGCCCTCTGGATATTTCTGGTGGCTGGGTCTGTGGACTGCTGAGGATGGGAAGGTAGGGTGATCATTGGCCATTTGAAATATGGAACTCTTTTTCAAAGTAATTTTGATGAATATCCTAAAACTGAAAAGTAATAATTCACATTCTCAGTTTCACAAGAAATTAAAAATGTCTTCATTTATCCCTCATGAATTAATTCATGGATCAAATATTTTGGTGAATAGAACTTTTTTAATAGCTGCTAGGAAGACTAAGTGAAGGAAATGGAGCTGAATATAAAAAGGCCAATCTTGCCTTCCTTTTCTTTCTTCTGTGTAAACCATTTGGGACTTTGCTTTGCTACTGCTGTGCTCCAGTGAGCCAATCTGATCTCCAAGTGATTATTCCCTTTCTTGCCTGAATGGCAGAGCTACACACAAATAGAACTTGTCATGTAACTCTACACTTGTATTAACACTCGTTCCTCCCCATTTTATTTAAAAGTAATGATGCAGAGATGTCCAAAAATAATACTGGACTCTAGTAGCTTGCCTGCAAATTACCATTCATTTCTTCATAGTCTGCATTTCTTTAGCTGTCACTCCCATGGGCTTAAACAGAGACTCTGCTCCTGCGGCTAGTTCTGCCAAGGAGGCATTTCAGAGGTTTCTTAGGTGGAGGTGGGCGATGGTCATAAATGTTCTTATAAGCAGGTCCCATTTTCTGGTTTCTACAGCTTCTTTCTCAAAGCTGGGTCTGGCATCTTCTCTTGGCCACCTTCTTTCAGATATTCTGGCCACTCTTTCCTCCTGGTACATCACCTCTTGAGGGGGCCTGCTCATGTATCTTTGTAACACTGTGAGACAACTTGTGGACTATCCTGGAAAACTTATCAACAGAAGCTGTGTTCCAAGGAGTAGTGGGGAGATAACCCACCCCTCTCATTAATTAAAAACACACTTTGGTACATGGGTACCCATTCAGAGCTCTTTATTCATCTGGAGCATTCAGAATGCCTCCTAACTGGGCAAAGCCTACCTACCTGACTCTCTCTTTCCATGGACTAAAAGTCCTGGACAAACATTACATCACAGTTTGGTTCCTAAGTAACTTGTAGGTAATGTCTGACTTATCGATACTTGTTTCTTAGACATTTGCACTAAAATATCCTTTAGTTAGAGAAGCATAGATTTTTTTTCTAGAAGAATATGAAGTAACCACCACCACAAATTTTTTTCCAGTGAAATAATGCCCCAGTATTCTATAACAAATTTATCTTATGACATTACACTTGTCTCCATGTAAGGGCCTTGGTTCTATTTTTTCTTAGGAGGCTCTTGGTTCCTCTACAACCAGATTTCTATAAGTGGTCAAATTTACTACTTGGAAAAACTTGCTTGTAACCAGTACCTTTTATATTAGTAAGATTCTAGGCTTAAACTAGACATTAAACATTCAATAAATATTTCTTGAACAACTACTTTTTGTGATTTTTGTGCAAATCACAAAATTTTGTTTGCAAGGCTACTCCTCAAGAATTTTGTGTTCCAGTGGAATATTTAAGAGAACTAAGGTTAAAAGGAGGGAAATGAAACTTTGTTACATGCCTCTTATGCAACAGGGACTTTGTCAATTTGTTTAACCTTAGAAACCGTTACCTTATGAAATAACTAAGAAAGTGTGTATTTTAAAGAAGAGAATGCTAAATCCTAAGAATATTCAGCCAGTATCAGACGAAGGTATAATTGGAACCCAACACTGTCAATGTCTAAAATTTGCTGCTTGAATGTTAGGTTTTATATTTCATGTCCTTTAGGTTAATGTAGAAAGGAACAACTAGAACTCAAACCGTAACAGGCCTCTTTCCCCCAGCCTCTCTTCTTTTCTTACTTCTTATCCTTGGTCGTGTATATTTGAGAAGCTATATTTACAGAATATCTTCAGCTTGAGGACCATGTTTACTCAAAATAATACCATTTGCATTTATTGCAGTAAACTGTGACTTTATAAGATTTAGGTCTCGGAGCATTTTCATCAAATTCTCAATTCTATTCTCTGCAGGACGACTTCAGTGACCACATTAATTTTGCATGAGTAACTTACAAGTTCTTAAAATGATACATATTTCAGCTAACTGAGAGACTATCTTCACATCTAGATTTATTTCCACATAGTAATATTACAAGTGTGTAGTCAAATATGATTGAAAATACTATATTTTCTAAAAGCAGTGATAATGCAGTATTTAGATTGGTGGGTTCTGGGTGCCATATGTTAGTGGTTAGGGATTTTGATTTATATATTTTACAGCTATTTTTATTTTCTTGGCCAAAAGTCATTTCCAACTGATGGTCTGCTAACTTTCTCTATGTTCCCCATGTAGAAATAGCTCCCAAGGAACTAATTAGACAAGGTAACAAAGTGGATGTTGAAGAGAAATTTTCCCTCCAAAATAACTTATTCCGTCTGTTCTAGTGTCTTCTCTTAGTCTCAGTGCACTTTACATTTTGAGGTGATCTATGGCTATCACGTGCTCTGTACAAAGGCTTCAGGCCACTTTTATCTACCAGAGAATATTATCCATTTGCATCATTGCCTCTCTATACCATCTAAGTAAGAAAGGTAGAGCATGACATAGAAAAAAAAATCCCTTAAAATTTGATTTTTGGAGATTATCAGCTTAAAACCTCATCATTCCTCTTCCCTGTCATGTCACAAAAATAGAGAGTAGATACAAGGATCACTAGCTAAATGTGACAAGATATTAGCTTTGCTAATGGCTAATCAGGTGCCCAATTGTCCTCCTACTATAGGGCTCTTCAACATTCCAGAAAGTAGCTTACAACTAAAGCCTAATGAAAACTTTTTATTTTCATTCTAAAAATAAGACCTATGGGAACAGCTGGGTCAGCAAAACAGACTGCAATGACACAGAACCGGCTGCCGAAGGAACTCTGGGTCTGCCTCACACATGGTTACTCGAGAGTGAGAGAGGAGACACGGCAGGTCTCCTTCAGGGCATTTATCTCACGGGCACAGAAGACGGAGAAGGAAAGCTCAGTCCCCATAAATGTAAATGGTTCCAGGAGGGCAAGCCCCCGTGCCCAGCGTGAGCAGTGATCGGCTGCACAGTGCCCATGCCTGCCAGGGAAAGTGTAGTCTCATGAAAGCTGGGCTCTCACTAAACAAAGTTAGCTGTTCCATCCTCCTCTCTGGAGGAGGAAGTAAGACAGTGAGAAAATACTGGCATGCAAGGCGAAGAGTTATAGGACTAAATGCATGGCACTGTGGGTGCATTTATGTATCACAGCAAAATCATTCTTTGGAAAGCCTCAGGATTCCTTTGTTTTCATCAGGGATCACGAAGCCAGGAAGAGAAGGGAGATGGAAGGTAATGGGAATACTCAATTGCTGTGGCAGTTGAAGGATTATGCTATTCATAGAGTACTAGGACTGGACAGATATTGACATGTGTTCCTTAAGGTTACATTGGATACAGGTGCCCAAACCCCAGCTTCTTAACCTTCCTAAGTAAAGAAATCTTTATCCACATCTGTTGTTGATTCTCCCAGGTCCTTCTTTGTGTCCATCCCAGCCCCTGCCTTCTCAAGGCCATGGAACATAGAGCATGAAATGAAACTGAGGACTCCCTGTTGTCACTGACTGATGAGTAGAAAGGGATTGGAGGAAGGGAAAAGTCCCAAATCCTACCACAGGGAGATCCATTCTCTGGAGAGAACTTAGTCATTTGCTTATTCAATCAACATTTATCAAGTAGAGTGCGGCGATCCTCAGGGGTCCGCAGATGCCAGTTTGTGAGACACTGCCATAAAAGCTAAAGGCTGTCACTGTACTTCTTCCCTTGACGCCATGTTGTTCAAAACAAACTCCGATGTGAACCTTTGAAACATTATACCAGCACTGAATTATCATCAAGAGGACAACTGTAACAGAAAAACAATAAAAATAAAATTAAAAAAAAACATGAATTTTCAAGAGATTTTTTAATGAATCACTTTGATTAAATAAGTAGTTGGCCATGTAGTCTTCCGTTACCCCAAACTCGTCTATTTATTAAGCACTCGTCTTATTGTCACTCACTGTGCTAGACACAGGGAAGACCACAGTCATGCTCCTGTCTTCATGGGAAGGTTGAACAGTGAGCGAGAACCAGGTGCCTGTGGTCAGTGTTGTGAAGATGACAGATGTGGTGGGCTGGGTGAGGTGTGTAGGAATGGGTGGGTCAGGGAAGTTTTTCTCTAAGCAGGTGATATATGAACTATGACCTGGAGCATGAGACTAAGACTTTTCATTTCATTTCATTTTCTTTTATTTTATTGTTGCAACTTACATATTTTTACGTCTAATAAAGTAAATGTCAATCTTTAATATCCGACATAAACAAGAAGCACATTGGGCAGGGAGGGAGAGAGGATTCCTTTTTTTTTATTCCAGAGTCAAAGGGTTGTGAGACCAAAACGTGAGGAAACCACTCTAGTTTATCCCCAGCCACGCCTGGTCCACGCCCTGCTCTGACCTCATAGGCGCCACTGTGATGCAACTGCAAAGGCCACCCTATATATTCAGCCCTGGCGGGGCTGAGATTTTGTCCGTTAAGAGCCCAGGGAGCTGATTGTGGTGATCTATCTGTTGGACTTGGACTTGCGAGCTTTGTTCTTGCCATTACTTTGCGAGTTTTTTTTTTTTCTTTTTCTTACTGTTTTTCTTTTTGTTGTTGTTGTTGTTTGTTTTGTTTTGTTTTTTACTTTTTTTTGCATTTTCTTTTTTTCCTTTATTATTTTTTTCTTTTAATTTTTCTTATTTGTTTTTCTTTATCTTTTATTATTTATTTATTTTTTCATTTTTTTTTTCTTTGTTGTTTTTGTTTTGTTTTTGTTCTTATTTTGTAGCCACCGTGGCTGATGACCTTGCAGCCACCGCCGACCCACAGGAGCGCGTCACTGGTGATTATACGCTCCTGCGCACCATTGGCAGTGGGGCCTTTGGCGAGGTGTGGGTGGCAGACAGAGGTGGCTGTCAAAGCCATTACTCAGTGCTTTGTCAGCGATTATTTTGAAGAAGCTTATTGTCATAAGCGATTAAATCACCCAAATATCGCACAGCTATTTGAGCTGATAACCACCAAGGAGAAAAGTTATCTCTTCATGGAGCATGTCAGCGGAGGGGACTTAGTCCAATACTTGGAAAACTGCGGCTCCAGGACCGAGTCAGCAGCCCGACCCATGTTCCGGCAGCTCGTATTGGCGGTTGGGTACTGTCACCAGAAGAAAATCATCCACCGGGACCTGAAGCCGGAGAACATCCTGTTAGATGGTGAGAGAAACGTCATAATAACAGACTTTGGATTTGTTAGGGAATATCTGGACTACACACTAACCAGCTTTTGTGGCACCCACCCTATATGGCCCCGGAGATCTTCCGGGGTCAGAGCTATGACGGCCCGAAGGTGGATGTCTGGAGCCTGGGGGTAGTTTTGTATAGGATGCTGGTGGGGGTCTTGCCATTTGAGAGGGACACATTTGAGGAGATGAAGAATAAGATCCTGAGTGGGGAGTTCCGGGTACCATTCTTTCTATCCGAAGAAGGTCAACATGTTTTACAAAAATTATTGACCCTCAACCCCAGGGAAAGGCCCACCCTGGACGACATACTGCAAGACCCATGGGTCAGCATGGGCTTGGGGGAGGAACTGAGGCCCTACAGCCAGCCGCCCTGGGATGACCTTGACCCCGCGGTGACAGGCAGCATGGAGGACATGGGGTTTACAAAGCAGGCGATCCAGAGGTCATTGACCCAAAGAAGATATGACAGGGTCATGGGGACTTACCTGGTTCTCAAAACCACGACCGCCAGGATGAGGGGCCGCACCATCCGGGTTGGGCCCTGCCCCTCGCCTGTCTCCAGCGGCGGGGAGAACACAGCGGGGTCCGTTGGTCCCTCAAGCCGCCTGCGGTCAAGGACGGATGTTCCCCCACCGCGAGTCAGCCTCGCGTCCGGGACCGGCACTTCCCTACCCGGCCCCCAGGCCAGGACGGCCACCCCCAGCCCCGCCCCCCAGTGTGACCCCAGTGGCTCCCCCATCGCCCCCCCGCCGCGACAGCGCCGGCAACAGCGCAGGAGCCCGGCTCTCCCTCTGCCCCCGGTCGGGGCTGGCGGGGAGGCGGTTCGCAGAACCTTCAGGAAGTTCTTAAAGCGTGTGCGCTGTGGGCCGTCCACGTGCCAGCAGCGGCCCAGAAGGAAAAGAGTCGCGCCAAGATAAGTTCTGAAGTTGTGGGCGGCCCACGGCATCCGGAGGAGGACACACAGCTGCGGGTGAGCGCGGTGCCAGAAGTACACACCGTGACACCGTGCGCGCGTGCAGGTGACAGGGCCCGGCCCGGTGGGCAACGGCCGAGTGCGAGCCCCCGCCGCGTTCTCCGCACGGGACGCCCACCGGGAGGGGATCCCGCATCTCCGTGGACTGTGTTCTCCTGGGGCCCTTGTCCCCTCCCCTGCTCCCCTTTGCTCCCTTGTTTGTGGTGGTTCTTCATAAAATTCTTGGTTTTGGCAAATTTTATAATAAACTGGATGATATGATCCAGAAAAAAAAAATGTTTGTATTTATTTTAATATTATCATTGAAACTCCAACAAAAAATTTCACAGAGGTCATGTAGACTGAAAACATTTATATGAAGAATCCAAAGACCTTATGCCATAGTTTCAGAAATGCTAATGTAGAGAGAAAGTGAATATTTTGAGATTAAAAGAAACCAGAATTCTAGTTCTGGATCTAAAATTTATGAGAGACTTTATTTTAGCCAGAATAGATGACTTAAAGATAGTCATTTAAAATTTAGAATAACACTGCCTATGTAATGGAGTTTTTATAAGAAAAAAAATAGCACAATATATATTAGGTAGCCTTTTACACATATTAGACTCTTAATCTATTGGAATTCATTTTTATATCATAATCCTCCTTCCTCCCCACCATATACAAGTAACTATACTCTAGGAGAAACAATAATGAATTAAACATTGTCAACAAGAAGACCTCAATCTGCTCAGACAATAAACATGTAAATAAATTGTAAAAAGTACCATAATAGAAAAATGTAAAAAAATCAAAAAAATATGAGATACAGGGAAAGCTTTTTATCTGCTACCTCAAAATAAAACTAAAAATTACTCCCCAAAGAAACATATTTCTGGTGAATATTAAATTAATGATAATAGTGATGATGGTGATGGTATTGATGATAATGATGATGAAAATAAAGTTTATGATGATGACAATAATAAAGGTAGTTTACATTTATTATATATTCGCTATGTTGTAGTAACTCAGTTTTTACATTAGTTGACCCTCACAACACTCTAGCGAGGTAAAAATGTAAATTCTATGCTGAAGAAAGTCACAAGATTACACAGGTATTATAGGGAAAGTTAGGACTTGAGCCAATTCTGTGTGACTCCAAACCCAAGCTCTATAATGCACACTCTTTCCATAAGTTAATTACTAAATGCTAATTAGGTTCTATTTGAGCTATCGTTCATTTGAATTTAAATAAACTTTTGTGGATATGTTCGGCAACTTTCCCTGCTCCATCCCATTTACAGATTTTTGCATCCTAAATCAGATTTGGGGAAACAGCACTCTGAAACTCAGTGTATGCCCTTCAAAGATGGGCACTTACCACTGAGGATTCCAGATATGGGACACAGGGCACACACCCAGCATGTGAGAGTATTCCTGCTCTGGTCACCACAGTGAGTGGTTCACAATGGATAGGCATATGTCTCAACTAAGAGAGTCAAGCTCAGTCAGAGCTAAGCCCAGAGATTTTGTTTGTGAGATCATAAGAGGTTATTCTTTTCCTCTTGGATTTGAACCCAAGAGATTATAAAATTGGAGCTACTGCAGCTATCGTTTCACCACAAAAAGACTAAAAATGAAGCCAGTAGTGGGAGAAAGTAAGAAAAATCAGAGATGAAATTTTAAGAACATAATTTAAACCATCATTTTCAGCAATGTCAATCACCTAAACCAATGTGTGCATTTTCTGCTTAGGTCAATTTCAGTTGTGTCTTATTTTCCTTGTAAGTAGAGGACTCCTAAATGATGCAATAGGCTTGTCTTAATGCCCAGTAACAATAGTTTCTTTAATTATTATATGGCATATCATATAATATCATATAGTCATATAGATATATCATATATATCATATAGTGTTTCCGTATATATGTATAATATTATAACAGCTGATCATGCAATCCTGGCTGAAGAAATAGAACATTATTATGCCATTTTAATTCCCTCTGTGACTTGGTTCTTTCCTCCTTGATCTTTACATCCCAGATAAAAACTCTAACCTGAATTTTATGTTTATCTTAAATTTGCCAGCTTTTTTTTATTATTGAAATACTAAATTATTTTTCAGAAACTTACTTTTTGTAATGGCTTATGTGTGTAGTCTACATAATTTATTTTCACAGTTGTGTAATTTTTTTTGTAAGAATAGACTATATTTTATTTAAACATTCTACTGCTGATGACCTTTGGAATATGTCAAGCTTAGAGTTGTTAACAATGGGCTTTACAAACATTCTTGAACATGCCCTCCAGTGCAAATGAGTAAGAATTTCTCTATATATACATGAAGAAGAAATTGTAGGGCTGTGAGATATTCATATCTTCAACATTACTACATAATATTAAGTTTTTCCCCCTAAAAATGGTTTGTAGCCATGCTTCCCTCAACAGCGATGTGTGAGATTCTTTTATTTCATCTCCTTGCCTACTGGGGCATCATCAGATTTCTCTGTGTATACTTATTCAGTCTTTAAGATGATACCTCATGGTGGTTTTTATTTTTCTTTCTCTAATTATGCATATGCATATATACTTATTTACCATATGGATTTCATCTTTTGTCAAGTGCCTGTTCATCTATTTTATCTATTTTTAATGGTTTGTTTTTCTTTTAATTTTTTTTGCCTTTTTTTTTTTTTTAATAGTTGTCCCGATTTCCTCCCATTGCTTTCCCTTGCCCTTCCTCCCCTCCAAGAGTCAATTCCAACCATGTTGTCCATGGGTCATTTATACATGTTCTTAGACTAGACCCTTCCCTTTCTCACCCCCCCCACTTAAGCCCCTCTCCCTTCACCTGTGATCACTGTCAGTCTGTCCCTTGTGTCGATGCCTTTGGTTCTATTTTACTCATTTGTTTGTTTTGTTCATTGGTTCCTCTTACAGGTGAGATCATATGGTATTTATCTTTTGCTGGCTGGCTTATTTCACTTAGCATAATACTCTCCAGTTCTATCCATGCTGTCTCAAAAGATAGGAGTACTTTCTTTCTGCTGTGTAGTACTCCATTTTGTAAATGTACCACAGTTTTTTGACCCACTCATCTACAGATGGGCACTTAGGCTGTTTCCAGCACTTGGCTACTGTAAATAACACTGCTATGAACATAGGAGTGCAAAGGTTCTTTTGAATTGGTGACTCAGTATTCTTAGGGTATAATCCTAGTAGTGGGGTTGCTGGATCAAAAGGCAGTTCCATTTTTAGTTTTTTGAGGAAATTCCATACTGTTTTTCACAGTGGGTGCACGAGTCTGCATTCCCACCAATAGTGCACTAGCTTTCCCTATTCTCCACATCTTCTCCAGCACTTGTTTGTTGATTTGCTGATGATGGCCATTCTGACTGGTGGGAGGTGGTTTCTCATCGTGCTTTTAATATTCATCTCTCTGATGGCTAGTGATGTTGAGCATCCTTTCATATGTCTGTGGGCCCTCTGTATGTCCTTCTTAGAGAATTGTCTATTCAGATCCTTTGCCCAATTTTAAATTGGGTTGTTTGCCTCCCTGGTGTTGATTCATATGAGTTCTTTATATATTTTTAAGATCAAACCCTTGTCCAAGGTACCATTGGCAAATATGTTTTCCCATGCTGTTGGTTCCCTTTTCATTTTGATGATGTTTTCTTTAAAAGCTTTTAATTTATTGAATAATGAAATTTTATTAAATAAAAGATTTTGTTACATATTTTGAATTCAAGTCTTTTACTCACTCTGTGTTTTACAGAAATCTTCTCCCAGTTTATGGCTTATCTTCCCACTCTTTAATGGTACCTTTTGATAACCAGAAACTTTTTATAAAATTGAACAAATTTCTATTCACTTTTTTTCTTTTATGAATTATGTGTATTAGACAATGCTTCTCTGCACCAAGTTCATGAAGATATTCTTCTATATTTCATTCTAAAAATATAAAAGTTTACATTTCAAATGTATCTCCTAAACCAAAGAAAGTATTTGAGGTAGAGATACAATTGTATGGTTTTCCTTGTAAATAATCCATTGCCTATGCAGTATTTATTAAGAATTTTATCTTCTCACTGCTATGAAATGTCATGTCTATCAAAAAAAGGTATGGGTCTACTTTTTGAACTTTCCAGTCTTTACCATTGACCTTTTTGTCCAAATCTATGTCAATAATGTTGTCTTAATTATTATACTTCTATTAAAGTCTCTCTCTCTCTCTCTCTCTCTCTCTCTCTCTCTCTCTCTCTCTCTCTCTCTCTCTATATATATATATATATATATATATATATATATATATATATATATATATCGTCGTCGGCAGCCGTCCGTCTCGAGAGACGATGGTGTAGCTTCTTAAGAGTCTATCTGCACCGCCGAGAATGGTATGGTTGTGCAGTCCGACTCGGGAGTGACACGGTATCTGTCTCCTCCCGTGTTGAATCGACATCTTGCGATGACGCTGGAGTGTCCTCTCCAGTGAAGCTGAAGCTACAGAGCCTGGGCAGGGTGATATGGAGGGTCTGCTGTTGCCCATGCAGCAGACCCCCCCCTCTCTTCGCAGCTGAAGGGTCCAAGGGAAAGACAGAGTCAATACAGCTTGGCTTCAGGTGCGCCGCAGGAGTTGCCGGTGTTGACTACAACGTCAAACCGCCTTAGGGACTCCGGCTCCAGATTTTCTGTCGGGGTTTACTCCCTTAGCCTTTCCCCTGAAGAGGTATGCCACAAGGCAGCGGAGGTTTTTTGGAGTCAGAGTTTTCCTTCTCTGATGTGCCCTGACTGGAAGATCGAACCAGCGACACTTAGCTCGCAGGCAGACGCTCAATCCACTGAGCCCTCTCTCTCTCTCTCTCTCTCTCTCTCTCTCTCTCTCTCTATATATATATATATATATATATATGTTTGTGTGTGTGTGTGTGTGTGTGTGTATGACAAAACTGAATCTTCTTCAAAGATGAATTATAATGTTGACCCTTTCTCACCCATACTAATTTTATAATCAGCTTGTCTAATTCCAACCTCTGTTGGAATTTTTATTGGAATTAGACTGAATCTATACATTAATTTGAATAGAATAGACTTTTTAAAATGTTGAGACATTCTGTTCATGAGCATGGTATATGTCTTTTCATTATTTAGGCCTTATTTTTTTCTAAGTGTAAAGTTTAAAATTTTTCTTACAAAGGTCATTGTCTCTTTTATTAATTTTATTCTCATGTAGCATATATTTTCATCTTCTCTTAAAATTACATTTTCTATCTGTTGTGTCATAGTAATGCAAATGATTTTTATATATTGATTTTTTAATACTCACCTGAGGATTTTTTTAAATTTTATTTTAGAGAGAGGGAAAAATGGAGAGAGAGAGAGACAGACAGACAGACAGAAACATCGATATGAGAGAGAAACATTGATCAAGTTGCCTCCTATACATGCCCTGGCTGAGGATTAAACCCCAACCTAGGTATGTGCCTTGACCAGGAATTGAACCCATAACCTTGTGGTGTATGGGACAACACTCTAATGATCTGAGCCCCTGGCCAGTTCATATATTGACCTTGTATCCAGCAAATATAATAAAATATCTTATTAATTTTAGAAAATTCTTAGTATATTCACATGAGTTCCTTTGGAGATAATCTTAGTCATTTGAATAGTGAAATAATTCTTTATTCTTTTAAAACCCTTATACTAGTTTATCCAATGTTTTACCACTAGGGTCTCCTCTAAAATTTTTTTTTAAGCAAATCATGTGAAGATGTGTACACAGTGGGCATTCTCGCCTCATTTATGAGTTTAAAGGAAATAAATGTAATGTCTTCTCACTGTATGTGATCTTGCTGTATTTTCTTTTTTTTTTTTTTTTGGTTAGATATTCTTTATCATTTCAAGACATTCTTCTTTTCTTGGTGTATATTTGTTTTTTTCAATGTATATTTTTGAAATTTTTGTAGGTATATCAATTTGGAGTCATATCAGCCTATAATATTCCTCTTCCATGCTAGTACTCTTCTCTCTGGTTTTAGTTCCAGGGTAATGCTGGCATCATAAAATTGAGCATATACACTGCTTGTGAGCTCCTCTATTTTGATTCAGTGTAACCCTTTCTCCCATTTATTTTTAAAGCCCTTCCTTGGAGTTACCGGTATGTTCCTATTCTGGGTTGACTTCAGTAAAATAGAAAAATAAAATAATAAATGAAATACCAACTGGAAAAGAGACATTCACAGAGGATCAAGTTTTATAAGACAAGCAGAGGTTCACAGAGCCCCTCTCACAGTGGGTTTCTTTGTGACATTTATCATCACCTCAATTAACATCTTTCTTTCTATTTATTTATTTATTTATTTATTTATTTTTGCTTGTTTATGGTCTGTAAAATTCTGCTAGAATGGAAGCTTCATGAGAGCTGGAGCTTTATCTGTTTTCTTCTCCTTCTGGAATACCTGACCAATAAACAGGGCTCATCATAGGACAGAGATCTTTGTTGAATGAATGACTAGCTGAGGGATGATGGATGTGGGCCAGAAACTCACTTTAAATAATTCAATGAAATATGCGAGACTTGGCAGTATTACCAACTTGAGCTGCCAGTGGAAGATCCCAAACACTCTTCTGGGAAGTTTAAGCAATTTCATTTGTAAATTAGTGAATGCACATTTTAAAAGGTGTTGATATTTCTGTCACCTTTCTCCAAAAATATCTAAGTAATTGAGCAGAAAAGTAAAAGTGGCTACACTTTCTCTAATGATCTAACGATCAGCTGTATGAAAATCATGAACCTAAGAGATAGGAGGATTTACCCCTTATTAAATTTATGTCTGAATAATTGACACTCAGACTCAGTTGCTAAATATAAGAAGAGATAAGTAGAAAAAGGACTGAAAAGTAAAAAGCAAAAAGTAATCACAGACATATGCAGACACACACATGATCTCTCCAATATCAGCATTTTCACCTGCTACTCTTGCAAAATGAGTGTTTGAAACTGTAAGTGCCATGCTACCTTAAACATAATGATAACACTGAGATAATACTAATCATAATAATAGAGTATATAAATAAATGACAATTTACACATATTGATTCAGAGAAGGAAAACTCTGATTCCAAAAAACCTCCGCTGCCTTGCGGCATACCTCTTCAGGGGAAAGGCTAAGGGAGTAAACCCCGACAGAAAATCCGGAGCCGGAGTCCCTAAGGCGGTTTGACGTTGTAGTCAACACCGGCAACTCCTGCGGCGCACCTGAAGCCAAGCTGTATTGACTCCGTCTTTCCCTTGGACCCTTCAGCTGCGAAGAGAGGGGGGGTCTGCTGCATGGGCAACAGCAGACCCTCCATATCACCCTGCCCAGGCTCTGTAGCTTCAGCTTCACTGGAGAGGACACTCCAGCGTCATCGCAAGATGTCGATTCAACATGGGAGGAGACAGATACCGTGTCACTCCCGAGTCGGACTGCACAACCATTCTCGGCGGTGCAGATAGACTCTTAAGAAGCTACACCATCATCTCTCGAGACGGACGGCTGCCGATACACATATTGATTTATATTAGGTATTGTATCCCCATTTTACAGCATAAGTAATAGATTGAGATGTTTACTATTATTACACCTTGTAAACCCAATTTTGAGAGCTCCACATAAATATGCTTTCTATTTTAAAACCTCCCAAGAGAAAAGTATCTGTACACATTATCTTTGATGTACCACCTATTTGTTACATGTTGCCTTACACATAGTGAATTTTAATATGTATTAAAGGAGCCAGAATATATTTGTTTTACAATTATACAGGCCTTATATTTGGGAGGGCTATCTTCTGCTCTCTCTTGATAATCACATTTGCTCTTGTGATTTCTACTATCCTTTATTGCTTGATGACCAATTTTGGTTGTATCACTTCAGTTTCTACCTTCATCTTGAACTTAAGCCGCACTCCCAGTTTGAGACCAAAAGAGCAATCTCACCCAAATCACTGAAGATATCTTAAACTGAAATCATTAACTTCTCCCAGAAATACACCTCTATTCTGATGCAACATAGTTGATCAAAAGTAATTTTTAACTTTTTTCTTCTAAAATGCATCAGAAATGATTGCAGAAATATAAGAATAAATTCAGAGTAATTGTAGAAATTCAGGAGAAGTGCCACTAATTACCAGATGATTTTGACAACATGAAATGGCATTGGACACAAGAGAGAGTTAATAGCAAGCTAAAACTTTTTGTCTTTGTTTAAGGGAGGAACTGAAATATTTTTAAACACTGTGAATGTGTGTATTAGTTTCCTAGGGCTGCTGTAATGTAACCACAAACTGGATGATTAAAACCAACAAAAATTTATTTTCTCACAGTTCTGGGGCCCAGAAGCCCAAAATCAAGACATCAGCTAGTTTCTTATGGAGGTTCTGAGAAAGAAATCTATTCCATGCTTCTCTACCAGCTTTTGGTGGCAGCCAAAAATTCTAATTGTTCCTGGGCTTGGGAGTCATCACTTCAGTCTCTACTTTAATTTACACAAGTCCTTTCTCAGTCTCTGGTAAAGACACCCATCATTGTGTAGTATTTAGAGCCCATTCTAACCCATAATGATATCATCTTGACATATTTGCATAAGTCACATCTACAAAGACACCTTTGCCGAATATAACTCTATTCATAGGGAGATATGTCTTTTGGGGGGTCATAATTCAAACTGTACAATTTCTTAAATTTATTAAAGAAAAAAAAATAAACAGTACTAACAATATAGTAAGCATTTCATACTCGGTAAATATTAACCAAATGTAATGTTCTCAATAACCCTATAAACTATGTGCTATTATTTCCCTTTTACTAATAAGGAGAGTAAAGATAAAGAGTTTAAGTAATTTTCCCAATATCACACAAGTAGTAAGTACTTAAAGTTAGAATCCATGAGTTTGGCTCTTAAGTTTATGCTTGTAATCACTATAAATTTAAATATAAATGCTACAAATTTATTGCATACAAAAAGAAAGTAGAATATATAATATCCAAAGAGAAGAAATTAAACATCAAACAAAACTTTTCATCAATTCCACAAAAGATGGAAAAATTCAGAGTATCATCAAAAAAAGGATAGCATGGAGAAGAAATCAAAATAATATGGTTGATACCAATTCAAGTAAAATATAAAAATCTTAAAAAGGCTAAAATATTTAAATTAATTTTAACATGCCATTCAAGAGACAGCTATAATGTGGTCTAAAAGCCAAACAATAAAAAAGATTTTAGATGTTACACGGGCCAAATAACCAAGAACAAGGCTAATCAACAGAGCATCATTTTTTTTAAATGGCTAAAAGAAATATACTGTCAAACTAGAATTGCACAAAATTAAGATGCTGTTAGAAAACACTTAAGTGAAACATTTAATTGTTAGGTAACTTGAACAAGAAAAATATACTAGGGTGAGTTACAAAGTCCAAAGGAAAATAATCTCATATTGAAAACCAGCAATGCAGGAAAGAATGAAGAGAGAAAGAAAAGATAATTTTTTCTCTCCTTTGCTTAGGAAATATTGAGCATCTGTGGATTGATGTCTTTCATCAGCTTGGAACATGCTTATGTATTTTCACTTTTGATATCAATGTTTCCCACATTCTCTTTACTCCTTTGAATCACAGTCCACTTCCTTTTAACTCTGTCTTGAGTTATCATTCAAAAATTGGCTTGCATTACTCAGGAACAGTGGGCCCCTAATTCTTCTGGTGTGTCTAGATAGAACACGCATTACTCATCCTTCTGGTATGAATTACAATTCAAATAACAATGTTGGATTTGTTGAATTCAAAAAATTGTTATAGAAGTACAAAAAAAGAAAAGCAGCTAAAACAAGTGACATAAATGTGGAAGTGAAAGTGATGAAGAGAGATATTATAGTCACATTTTAACAAAAATGAAGAGTTGAAATATTCTTCACAGATTGACCAGAGAGCATTATATTATGTTATTTCCAGGTTCAAAGCTCTCCAATGGCTTCTTGATGAGTTTTGAATAAAATGTCAACTTCTTCAATGGCCTCTAAAGTCACAAATGATCTGGTTGGTCCTTGCCCAACTTTATACCTCATTTCTCCTCCCCCAATTTCCTTCACTTACTGTGCTCTGAGTCCACTGAGATATCTGCCCCCCAAATTTGTTTGTACACCCTCTCTTCTCTCTGTCTAAAATATTCTTGCTCTAGCCTTCCCTTGGCAAAGTTCCTATTCATCATTTGGAGCTAAGGTCAGGGATTATTTTTTCAGAGATATCCTCCCACATTATCTAAATTGGCCATAGGTTCTATCACTTTGCCTTAAGTATTCCTTTCTCAATATTTTAACAAACTTATACTACTTATTTATAAAAGTCATACACAGTGGCTCACAAAGTCATTTACTTATTAAGCAAGTCCCGTGTCAGTGGCACCACAGTAATCCATGCTTCCAGGAAATCTTATACAGGATAGCACTTAATGTCAGTGTTGGAAGACGAGCGGCATTTAGGTTTCAAATTGGGTAATAGTGATATTTCATGGGTACATTTCCAGGGGATTTAAATTATATAGAGAGGAAATATGGAGAGTGGTTGGCATTTGGTTAATTTTCTTTCAATCGTAACATTAAAAATTACCAGTGCTTTCTATCATCTATTTTCTTTCTAGATCTAATCTATATCCTTCTTGCCTATTGCTTAATGCCTGGAAGGCTGATCAGTCAAGGCGCTCTCTTGTTTTCTGGCTTCCAGTTGAGAGGGTGGGTAAGATGGCAATGATTCTAGCCCAAAGGGTAAATCATTCTTCTATGTGGATTCTTTGCACCCTGACCTCACCTTTGTAAATAGTCTTTTTTGTTAAATTCTGCTCAAATTTGTTTAACTGTCCCATTCATTTTTGCTGGAAAACTTACTAATACACATGTATTTCCTTTGAATATTTTTGAGTGCCAAGAGTACATACTTCTTTTTTCCCCCCTACAATTATTAATTGAGTGCCTACCATGGGCCAGTGAACAAAGTAGATGAAAACCAATGCCCTTGTGAAGCTTATATCCTAGTTGGGGATGGCAATAAATAAAATAAATGTGCAAAATTATATGAGACAGAGCAATAAGTATTATGAAGCAAAATAAATCAGGGGAGGGGAATAGCAATGTTGGAGGAGGTTGAAATTTCAAGTGGGGTAGGAAGGGCAGGTCCAGTGAGAAATTTGCATTTAAACAGGAAAGAGGCCAGGGAGATAGCCATGGAGATTTCTGGTAAAAGAGCAGACCAGGAAAGGAGAACAGTAAATTCAAATAGCCCCAGTCAAACAGGAGCCTGATGTTTTCAAGGCGTCATACAGAGGCCAGAGTGATGGAGTAGGCTAAGTCAGGCAGGAGAGGAAGATGGGAGGACAGGACCCATAGAAGCTAAAAGGGTCACTGTAAAGACAGTGGGTTTTACTCAGTGTGAAAAGAGGAGTGCATTGGGGGAGTTAGAGCTGTGACACTGTCTGATTTAATTTTAAATTTATTGTATTGGTGTGTGTGTGTGTGTGTGTGTGTGTGTGTGTGTGTGTGTGTGTGTGTGTGTTAGAACAGACTGTTAGGCAAGCAAAGGTATAACTGTGATTTGTTTAAGAAGTTAATAGCAAATAGGAAAATGATGATCATGGCTAAAACCAAGTAGGTGGCAATGGATTTGGTGATGTGGAGTGAAGAACCAGATTCAAGACTTATTTTGAAAGTAGAGTTAATGTGATTGTCTGATAAATTAGTTTATTCAATGTGCATATACTGAGTGCTTGTTGTGGTCTAAGCATTAGGCTAGATGCTTGGGTTAGAGCAGTGAATAAAATAAATATCCCTATTTTTACAAAACTTAAAATATTCTATAATAATATGCAGGCAGTAAACAGTGAACAAAATAGATAAAGTATATAATACGTTATATATTGTTATATGCTATGAAAAAATAAATGAAAAAAGGTGCTGTGTGAAAGAGGTAAACAGGGTTAAGCTATAGTAACAAATGGTCAGGATATGCCTCCTTGAGTAGGTGATATTGAGTAAACACTTGAGCAGAGAGAAGGAACCAGCCAAGCAGATATTTGAAGGAATATTTCTCTGGGCAGAAAGAACAGCTAAAGCAAAGAACACAAGGTAGGCACACACCTAGGGGTTTAAAGAACCACAAGAAAGGCTGGTGGTACTGAAACAGATGACTGAAGGACAATGTATTAAGACAGGACAACAGAAAAGTAACAAGTCACAGACTGTGCAGGGCATTGTAAGCCATTGCAAGGAACTGGCTTACATTCAATACAAAGAGTCATTGCAGAGTTTTGTGTGGAGGCATGCCAAGATTTAACCTTTGTTTTACAAGAATATCCAAGTTGCAGTATTGAGAATAGAGTCTGAATATCAAGGTTTGAAACAGGTAGACCTGTGAGGTGCGGTGTGTGAAAAAAGAAGAGGCAAGAGCAAATTTGCCATTAGAAGATACAGAAACACTGGGAGGGAGGGTGGATGGGGAGATCAGGATCTCAGTATCAGACATATTAAGATTGAAATGACTATTTGATTCACTCTACTTTTTTTTCCACCCACACGAGGGGCTTCTGGCCTCTCTGATTCCTAAGTAATAGGTTATTTAACATATAAATTTGGGAAAAGCAAATAGATATGCTCAGTTTAGCCAGATCTTTTGTTCTTATAATTTGGGAACCACACTACTTGCAGGGGGAAAAATGCATTCTCTAATATCCTGTAATGTAAATTTTAAAGAGTCAGGCCCCCAACAGAGGTCTCATCTGTGTCTGTTCAGAAATTGTGTTTGATTAGATGAGCAAACTTAAATCTCTGGTGAAGTGTTAGTAAGCTTTGATCGCTAAGTTCCATAGATACTTCTCTAAAGAGCTTTATATAGAATGAACATAATGATTTGAAGTTTTATATGAAAGCCCCTGCATCAAGCTGTCAATCCTTTAAAAACTTGGGGGTGGGAGAAGAATGGAGTCTTCTTTCTATTCAACCTAAAGATTTTTAAAAAATGAATATAGAGTAAATTTTACACCAAAGACAGTATTAAGAAGCAACCGTCTCATCCAAGTCTTCTCAATTTTGAAGATAAAATTGAATTTGACCTTTAGCTAAAGATCAAATCCGCTGGGTAACCAATTTGGACTGATTCCACTGGAGATCACCTAAGAATATTCTGGCATTGAAAATGGCCATTAAAAAGCTATCGGTGCTATAATTCTTTTAGAAACAGATAGTTATGTGAGAGTCATATGATGGTTATTGCTTTATGATTTAGATATTATTTAATGAAAAGTTGGAAATATCTATCAAGTCTAACTTAACCAAGGAGGACAGAGAGGACCTCCATCTCAGCCAAGACTATTTGAGAAAAAATGCTCTAATTGTCAAAACTATACCCTTCAAACTGACAATAATAGCATATTATCCATTTCTTTACTTCTTTCACTTAAACTTACCAAAACACTGCAGTGCCTGACTTCATGCTTGTGTGTTCACTAGAGTCACAGCTGTTAATGATTAGGGCTGCCTATCACCATCATCAGAGATCACTGTAGGTTAGGGGTTTTAACCTGTTCTGTGCCATGGACCTTTTTGGCAGTCTTTCGAAACCTTCTCAGAATAGTTTTCAATACACGGAAGCCCAAGGTAAGTTCCATAATGAAATATATTACATTCTTTCAAGTGTACTCACTTTATGCCTTTTGCTTAAATGTTGCATCTATTTGAAGGTTTGTAGACCTTTTATGTGTTTTTAGGGTATTTTTTAAATTGTTGTTCTTTTATAGTTGTCTTAACTTTTCCCTGGTTGCTCTTCCCTGCCCCAACCCACCCCTTGCTCCCACAGTCAATCCACACCCTGTTGTCCAATTGCCTATTTATTATTTTATTAGTGATTTACTATTGGCTTACCAAACTTTTACTTTGTCTATTTTACAACCAGAATTACTTTAGATGTGCGTATCTCATGGCTAATGTAAATGAACAACTTTTTGATTCCTTTGATATCTTTTTTATCTTATTAATTCAAGTCCATAGTAAATAATATTACTGGTAATTTGCAATTTACATAAAATGTAATTGTTTTTATGTCTCCCTTTAAATATGTACGTATTTATATTTATTTACTTATTTAAACTAAGGTTTCTTGAGCCCATTATTATGGTCACAGATACTCTTCAAGATGCTAGGGATTCATTTGTGAATAAGACAAAGTTAAAAAAAAATTAAAGAAAGAAAATGAAATAGTGGAAGAAGAACAAAAGGATAAAAAGAACAGAAGGCAGGAGAAAAAGAGGAAGGAAAAGGAATTAGATATAATTGCCAAGTACTTCAAATATTTGTGTAAATTCTAGAAACAAAAAGTGTGGGTTGAATTGTGTACCTCAGAAACATATGTTGAGATCCTAGCCCCTAGTACCTTAGATTGTGACCTTATTTGGAAATAGGGTCATTGCAGATATAGTTGGTTAAGATGAGATCATACTGAAGTAAAATAAGCTCTTAATCTGATATGACAATTTACCTTTAAGAAGACAACATGGAGACACAGAAACACAAGGAGATGACACCTGTGAGCAAAAATGTAAGTGCTACAGCTTTAAGCCAAAGGATGCCAAGAATTCCCAGCAAATTACCAGAAGCTGGAAGAGACCAGAGAGGATTCTTCCCTCCAGGTAATAGAAGGATCATAGCCCTTTTCCTCCAATATCAGAGCAAAAGTAGTCAGGAGGAAGTAAAAACTAAGTAATGGCAGTATAGGTCCTCTGAGCACAGTTGCATCCACAGAGAGATATATTCAAGCCAACTGCTCCTGAGACATCTGCCCATTTCTTCCAGGTGCCCCTTTATACCTAGACTGAGAGAGAGGTGACAGGCATGAACTGAAAGTGAGACAGGTGATCAGAAATGATCCTTTGAGAAAATGACATTTGAACAGAGAAGTTAATAATGTCTTGTCTAAAAAACCAAGTTTGCTTGAACAAAGCACAATCATGTTTCCATGCAAGAGTCAATGTGTTGCCTGAAATCAGAAAGATGAAGGTCCCTATGCCTGCAAAAACATATTTTGAACATCAAAGTTATCTTTTACTTTCTATAATTCTTCTGTGTATGAGGAAAGGTAGACACAAGGGTCTTGGAGATGAAATATTAAGAAAGAAGAAAAGTCAAACAAACTAGCAGCAAACACAGGACAGCAGAAGTGAAAATAAATAAGAAAGACCAGACCAACACTAGTATATAAATAAACCAGGTTAAAAAACTTACATGATATTCCATATTTCCTCAATTTGGCTCAAAATAACATGTTATATTTTATTTCCCACTACCAAGCTTGTTGGTTAATATCCCCCCTGAACCTTCTGTAGTATTTGTTTCTGCCCTCCGCTCTGCCTAGAACATTTTCACCTGCCTATTGTATTCATCTCTCAAGACCTCATTAAGGTTCCAATTTCTCCACAAAAACTTCCCAGTTTTTCTGTTGAAAAAGTCGGGACTCAGGGGTACAGAGACGATGCAGATTCGCATAATTACTGACTCCTAGGACTAGAACATGAAGGAATTGTTCTTTGTATAGAATTGCAAGGTCTATGATGTGTAGCAGTCTTTGCTCCAAGGTTTGTAATAGTGTATATTAACCATCCCCGGAGCCAGACCATGTTTTACCTGGGTCAGCATAAAGAAAATAAATTTTTTGTGGAAATCCATTACATTGTAGTTACTATCAAACCAGAGGTACACATTACATAGTTATCTGGTATATTTATATTTTCTCAAGTATGCAGAATGTAGAGGGAAGAAAATCCCAAAGTGGTCAATTAACACAAAAAGGGGTTTAAGAGTGCATTATATATGATAGTTCTTTATATCAAAGGATACATTTGCAGGGTATGCAAGAAAATTGGATGATCAAATCACTTCAACCATGAAGTGATTTGCAAGCAGTATGAAAGCATAATCTTAAGGAAATAATTATCTTTTTTCATTTAATACTAAATATAATTCTCATTAATTTCAATATGTACCTGTCAAAGGACAATATATACATGGGTATCCCAGAAAAAAATCAACATCATTTTCAACTTAGAATAGTAGTATAGTTACTCAACATAAAATAAATATCTACTGGTTATTAAAATATTTCATTCAGGTTGATATTTGTAAGAGTTAGTAGGTATTTTTCTTCATTTACCTTATCTGAAGATCTGAATAAGTGACTATAAACTATAGGAACTTGTTTAGTGAGTACATATAACTAACTAACCCTGCATAAGACTTAGGGTTATAAGTTAAATTTAATAAACTGGCAATAAAGATATGTTTTTCTTCTCCCATAGGATAGAAATTTTATGCCTTCATAAATGACTTAGAAAATAATAAAGCAAAAAATGTCCATGGCTTTATATTTAAGAAAAGTATCAGTTTCTCTAGAAAGTGAGAATAAAACGTTTAATGAGAATATTATAAGAAACAAAAAGAGATTCCTGATCATTTTAATCTCTAAGTCAGAAAAGAAAACTTTTCACTCTACAAATATACATGTATTTCTGCCATCACATTAAGTTGCCTGGGTTGGAAAAAACTTTAGAGTACATACATAAATATATATACTTTCTCTCTTTCTCTCCATATATATATATATATATATATATATATATATACACACACACACACACATATATATTTATATACACATATATACACACTCACACATATCATGTAAATCTCCATATATATAACATAAACATAAGATACATAAATATATAAATTAACAAATATTTATATATGTATCTCATCTTTAATATCTAGAATCTAGTCACTCAGTCATTGTTTGAATACCTCCTTCAAAGGCTAAAAGCTCATGATTTCCTGATGTTGCCTATGGACACTCATATCTACTCATTTATTAAATTGTTTATGAAAAAGACAAGTCACAATTCCTGTTCTCAAGGAACACAGAGCAACTGTGAGAAGGTAGTTGTAAAATATGAAGGCAATAATAGACTTGCTTTGAGAAAAATGTTAATGAAGTACAGAGAGTACAGAGAGAGTTGAGGAACAAGCAGACAAAACTGAATCTCTGAGGAAGTCACACTCTGCAGAAATCTCAAAAGAGGACCCCAAACTGAAGAGGCAGCAAGGCCAGCACTTGGAGACCTGGCAGTGTAAGGCCTGCCTTGTGACTTGATTGAAATGAAAACACTTAAGTGAAACTAAATGATTAAAAATAAAAATGAACAAATAGTTGTTCAGGTAAGTATAAATAGTATCCAGTAAACAGTGGTCACAATATTAATATTTAGTTAAATAAAATTCAAAGCAAAAAGCATGTTACAAAGAAAAATAGTTATTTTATAAAAATAATGAGCCACAATAATAAATTCACAATAATATGTATCTGGTAGTAAATAAAATGGGCTCAATATTTATAAAGAAGTTTAGAGGGAGTTAATAGCACACATCTAAGTATTTTTCCCATTTAAAGTATGCAATTTAATGGTTTTGGGTATATTATATTATTGATTTTTTAAGGTTGTAAAATACATGAAACAAAATTTGCCATTTAAACCATTTTTAAGTATTCAGTCACGTAAATTACATTCACAGTGTCGTGAATCATTGTCACTGACTATTTCCAAAACTTTTCATCACCTCCAACTGAAGCTTAGTACCGATTAAACACTTTACTCCCCTTTACCCCCTCCTTGCAACCCCTGGAAACCTCTAATATGCTTTCTTTTTAAAAATATTGAATTTATTGGGATGGTATTGGTTTACAAAACCATACATGTCTCAAGTGTACAACGCAACAAAACATCATCTGCACACTGCATTGTGTTCCTATTGCTCCAAGCAAATTCTCTTTTCATCCCCATGTATCCCTATATCTTTGCCATATCCAGTTAGCAGAAGCATCAGGATACAAAAGTCATGAATTTATAATATATAAAACACTACATGTTTTTTGTTATATAGTAATTCATGTTAAATTTATGTAATTCATATACAGTATTCCCTCACTTATTGCGGGTATTATGTTCTAGAACCCCCGCCCCTCAAGATAGGTGAAAATCTGCAAAGTAGGAATCTTACATTTATTTTAGAATTTATATATATTTTAAGGCTTTATAAACCCTTGCCACACACTTATTAACCATTCCCAGTCCCTTATTAACCTTTCCCACCCCCTTATTAACTTTTCCATACTTTTATAAATACTACTTATGTTCTTAAACATATTCTACACTCTTAAACCTATGTAACTTTAACCATATATGTATACAGTACCACAAAATCCCACGATATAGAAAAAAGTCTGTGATAAATAATTAAATATAATATTTTAAAAATCCCACGGTACAGTGAGGCCCTGATAAGTGAACTGTGATATAGAGAGGGACTGCTGTATTACTATATATCATAGTAATATATAGTAATGTAATTCATATGTTACTATGTATTACTATATAATTACATAATATATTATGATATAAGCATATAGCATTGTATCACATAATATAAGAATATATTATTATACCACGTGACATAAGAATGTTATTTTATTATATATAGTTCCATATAGTCTGTCTAGAAAATATCCAACTTTGTATAAAAACTAGAGACATTTATTGAAGATGATACAAGATACAAGACACATTGTACACAGGACAATGATGACTCAATCTCTTTCAAAATAGGCACCTTGGGACCTCGAACAGTTCTCCCAATTGCCATCAGCTTCCCCATTGCATTTTCTTGAATCTCATTAATGGTCTGAAATCTCTTCACTTTTAAAGGTGACTTTAGTTTTGGGAAAAGCCAGAAGTTGCAAGGTACCAAATCTGGGCTGTAAGGGGGCCGGGTCATCTGGGTGGTTTGATCTTTTGCCAAAAAAACTCCGCAAGAGACGTGATGCATGAGTGGGAGATATTATTATGAAGCTGCCAATTGCCAGTGGCCCATAGCTGCGGCCTCTGAGTCATCCAGTAGTTTCTGCAGAGGGATGTTCAAGCTTAAGGAAAAATCTGATGCAGATTTATTGCTCTACTCACTCAGTCATTTTGAATGTGATGGCCACACAGCACACATGCTCATTCAATGACATCTACCGCCTCCACTGACTAGTATAGTAAAGTTGTCATCGTTCACACATGTGCATTACAGTCCACAATCTTTGGCTGTCAGGTTACATTGATGTTGCACAAACTATTCTCGTTATACCAACAATGGCTGGACTTTTCCTAGCAGACTATTTTATATATATATATATATATACATATATATATATATATATATATATATATCAGACATTCTACTCTATTGATACAAACATCTAATTCTATTAAATGTTGTTTTGTTACATAGTGTGGGGCAAAAGTAAGTTTATAGTTTTTCATATAAAAATAAAATGAAAATCAATAAATAATAAACAAAAATAAACTGTGTTTTGCTTACAACTGTAAGCCTTCTTTTGCCCCATCCTATATATAATGCATTGTATATACATATCAGACATCCTAGTCTACAAAGAGACAATATAAATTGCTAAACATTACAGGTCTTTTATAAAAACTAAACATGTAGTAGGCCACCAAAAATCTTAAATTAGTTTAAAAAGAAATTAGTTAATGGGTCGTATTATCTGAAAATAATGCAATAAGCATATATTAATAAACAAAAGGGGAAAAGGACTCATGAACATGGACAACAGGGTGGTAATTGTGGGAAAGATGGTATCTAAAGGGACTAAATGGTAATGGAAAAAATTGAATAAAAATAATATTAATCAGGGAAATATTTGTTTAAACTGCTTAAAATAAACAAAAATGTAAATAACTCTGAGGTCAAAGCATAAATTAATTTTTTTACAATAACTACATAGAATACAATACAAATCAAAGTATCATATATCACATTAATGAAAGGCAGCCAAATCTCCACCTAAGTGGAAATTTATAAGCCTAAGTTTACATATTATTTTAAAATTACTAGAAGTTAAAGAACCAAACATTCAGCTCAAGTTCACAACAAATTAAAATAAAAATTAAATGAATAAAGCAGGATAAAAGAACTAATAAGTAATAATACAAACTGAAAGGATTGTTAGAAAAAATAGAAGGAGAATAACAAATATAAAAGATTTTTATAAAAATAAAAATCAAACCTGGCCATATTAAATAGAGAAAAGAAATGTAAGTGAAGGAAGTCATAATTATGAAACAATAGGAATAAAAAAGGAATACTATAGAAGATGTTATTTTTAGTGAAAAATAACTATTAACTAAAAATTAGAAAATGCATGTTATAGAATATGAAAATATATTAATTATCAAAATTAATATAATATGAAAATCACATGAAGACACATAATAACTGTGAAACAAAACAAAATAAAAATCTGCCTCTCAAAAATGGTGCTAGGGGACTATGATTCAGGTCATATTATGAAAAATTATGTTGAGTCATTCTTATGTTATTTAGACTGTTTCAGAACACAGAAAATACTTTAGGAGGCAGACAAAAGATTGATCCAAAGCCCTTCAAAATAGCAGATAAAAGTATACCATATTACAACTGTTTTTAGAATTATAGATTTGAAGATCCTCAAAAAAAGACTACCAGTTTGTGCCTAGTGTTATGCTAAAGAAGTAATATATCATAAATGAAGTAACTCCAAAAAATTCAGAGGAAATAATTCCTTATATTATATTAACATATCATATGTATATACAATCAATTTTTCAAAAGAGAAAAATCATATGAATATATAGAAAGTTGTCCAAAGTGCATTAGATAAAATTAAGTGTTCACATCTCATAAATATTTTGAATGGAGACTACTTCCTTATACATTACAGAAAATCTATGTCAAAACGTTTTATTTAATAGTAAAACAACATAAATAGAAATGGGAGTACAAATATTGGCAAAGAAACAAAATAATTATTATGTATAGATGACATGATCATTCACCTGGACAATGCAATAAAATCAAGTGAAAAACGATTACAACAAATTGAAATTCTTTTGGAATTATTAGAGTGATTAAGTGATAAGGTGCATTCTTATTTGTGATTTCAGTGTGAATGCTTGACAGTCAATATTTATATCTGTCCAATTATCCACCTTTCCAAGATATTATTTTCTGTTCAATATCTCACATTTGACTTCAATTATAGGTCTTCATTTGCTTCCTTTTCCTATTAATCCTCCATCTTTATTAGAAAGTTATCTTACAACCTCAACATTTTTGCCTGATCTTATTTTTTGCACCTGATCTTAGCTACAACTTGGTCCTTCCTAGAGGATTTCACTTTCTTATGTGAAGCAGCTGCTGCTTTTACATTCCTGCAAAACACCTTGAGGTCTGGATTGAGAGTCCGACTTCTTTTAACACACTTCCTCCAGTCTGGCCAGTTGCTCAATTGGTTAGTTTCATACTGATGTGCCAAGGTTGCGGGTTCAATCCCCAGTGAGGATATATACAAGAATCAACCAATTAATGTATAAATAAGTGGAACAACAAATCAATCTCTCCCCCTTCTCTCTCAAATCAATACGAAAATTAAAAACAAAAACTTATTTTGACCCTTACACTTTTATTTCCATAAAGAATGGGGAAATACTCTTATTCAACTGAAGATGTTGGCCCTTTGAATCCTCTTATCCAATAAAGACTTACTCAACTAAACTAAGTTCACACTTTCAGCTGGAAATTCTACCATGATCCAGGGTGATCTCTAGGCCAGATACAGAATGCAACCGGTACCGGCCAAGAGCCACAAAGTAGCTGCCACTCTGACTTTTGTCCTTACCGGGGTAAGCCTCGTCTCTGAAATAATTACTCAATGGCTTCACACTGTCACCCAGTCTCCCATTCCTCCAGCTCCTGAACTCCTCTCTTTCTATATGAATTCTTCACGGAATTAGAACACCTGAGGCTGGGACTAGGCCTAGTTGCACATTTAAATCACCCTGAAAGCTTTAAGAAAGTGGGGCTGCCTTTTGTTCCATTACAAACCAATTGTTTTAGAATCTCTGACCTTTGAAGTTAGGCACTGGCACTTTATAAAAGAGGCCCGCGAATTGTGCAGGCAGGTTAAGAACTACTGCCCTGGAGTATTTTTGTCTCTGCTTATATTTCTCTCCTTGTGTGCCTTTCCTATCCATCTTGGATTCCAAACCTCATCACTTCAAATTTCTTTTTCAATAGTCTCATCTCCCTTCTTTTGTGATTCCTTTCATTTGTACCCAGCAAAATTTGAGCCCTCGTTGAAAACTAATGCCCTGAATTTCACAACATGGATAGGGGAATAACACACAAATTTGCCCCCTGGTATTGTCATTAATTTGTAGTCATCAATATACATAGCTGCCCTATAGTCCTACTGGATTCATAAAAGCTCATGTTTTCTTTACTGTATGACACATGTCAAACCATCTCCATTTGCTTCAAATCTCTTACCACCCCCCCCCCCCACCTCTCCCAGCTCTCACAAAAGTCCTTAAATGACAAATTCTCAGTAAGAACAGAATGTTTTTCATGGAAACTCCTTGAACTACTATTGCCTCAAGCCTACATATATCTGCACAAGACTCTCTCTTTCCTTCTTTTACAATGTACAAAATGCCCCCACTCCTATCCAAGGTTCACCTCTTGTCTTGTTGGCTGAATCCCTTTGGCTCCTTCTCAAAGGCTCTCGTTATTTATTCAGACAATTGGCCTAATGGAGCAGTCACAGCCTGGATTTGAACCATGGCTCCTCACTATTTGACTCAGTGACCATGAGCATTTGACCTAACCTTTCCACAGTCATATTTTAACTGTAAAATGGGGAACAGAAATACTTCTCTTGCACAGAGTAGCGGTGCGAGTTGAAAAAGTTAATATTTATAATGAGTAAGCATTATAAAAATGGTTGACAAATAAATTATCCTTTCACTCCTGTATATTTAATTTCTACCACTATATTCACTTCTTCTAATCAGCATTTACATACCTTCTATGACAAAAAAAAATATCATCTCCAGGTTCTCCTTCAGTAACCAATGTATTTTTCTCTTCCTATTCATAGTCAAACCTCTCAGAAAAGTCTGAATTCCATCTCCACTTCTTTCTCCTTTTCACCCCACAACCTTCCGAAATCTGGATTTGACTTCCCCCACTCTGCTGAACCCGCTCTTGTCAATGTCAGCGATGATGGCCTTGTAGTTAAATCCAATAAATAATTTCCAGGCCTTATCTACCTGAACACTTGGCAGACTTTGACACTATTGACTGCTCCTTCTTTCTTGAAATGCCCTCTCCCCGTGACTTATCCGTTCCAGCACTCTCCTTGTCTGCCTTATACTCTGACTGGTTCATTTTTGTCTCTTTTGTGAACTTCTCTTTCTCCTTGGCCTACCCTTTAATTATTGGCAATCTTCAGAAGACTGCCCTAAGCCCCTTTACCTTCATATTTTAAATAATCCTTCTGGCTAATATTTTCTGTTTCTAGGGTATCAATTTCCATCTACAACATGGTGGGCCCCAATCTATAAATCCCCAGCTCAGATTAGGGAGTGTGGGACAGTATTTAAAAGCATGAATTCTGGAGATAGTACGCCTGTGTTCAAGGTTTAGTATTCTTACTATGCCAGTTACTATGTATGTGATAGAAAAATTATTTGTCTAAGTTTTAAATCATTTATTTATAAAATAATGTTAAGAATAATTTGTTTCTAATTTTTTATTTTTCAATAACAGATGACATTCAATATTATATTAGTTTCAGGTGTATAGCAAAGTGGCTAGACATTTATATAAATGATCAGTGATCCCCTAATAAATCTAGTGCCCACCTGACACCATACATAATTATAATATTATTGACTATATTCCCTATGCTCCACTTTACATCCCCTTGACTGTTCTATAATGAGAATAATTTATTTTATGTACTAATTAAGAAAATATTTATACATTGTTTAAGAGAATTGGTGACATAAAATATGTAATGTATTTTATCAATTGATGATTGCCTCTACCAGTCTGATTATTGGATATATGACACCACCATTTAATTGTCCTATATAACCCTTAAATTCAATGTCGGAATGCCCAAGCCTCCTCTTCATGTGCTTCCTAACTCACTGAGTGGCATAGTTACCTAATAAGAACTTCATTCCCAACACTACCCTCTTATTTAATTTCTTTTTGATTTTTTTGCACTTGTAATCATGTCGCCCTTTCCATTTCTAATGTTTATTTTTGCTTCTCTTTTTTTTCAATCATTTTCTCAGAGACTTGCTTATTTATTAGAATCGTCTTATATGTGTTTTTAAAATATTGTATGATTCTGTTTTTACCTTTATTATGCCAAGATTTTGTCTCATCTTCTTTAGTTGAACATTTAACTCATTAATATTCAGTTTTTTTAATAAGCACTTAGTATATTTCCTTTTAAGTAAAAAGTTTAATATGAAGTTTTGTTATCATGCAGTTATAGCAATTTTAGAATGATGCATAACTTATTTTGAAGTGTGTGTGTGTGTGTGCCTGATGTGTTTTTGCTGTTAGTGCCCTTATGGTCAGAAAACATGATCTTTATATTAACCACATTTTTTAAATGTTGACACGAACATTATAACCCAGTGCATAATTTTTGTTAATGTTTCAGATATTTGAGAAGAATTCACATGCTCTTATTTTTGGGTACCAGGCCCCATGTAATTCTATTAACTCTAGATTCATAATGTTGTTCAGATTTTCTGCATTTTGTATTATTATCTTTGCCAGCTTAATCTGTCAAGAATGGCAGAAGTATTTCACATTTTCCACAAAGAAAAAGGAGTTGTTAACCTTTGTCAGTAACTTTATCACCATTTCATTTATTTATTACAGATAGTTTTATCAGACGCATAGAATAATTAGATAACCCTGCTATATTTAGTCTTTTATTATTACATGATAACAATTTATATCCGAAAAAATGCTTTTGATCTTAAAGATATATTTTCCCCCACTAAAATAGCTGTGTCAGCTTTTTTTGATTAGTATTTGTTTTATATATATTTTCTCATCATTTAACATGTTTTCGTGTCTTTAATTTTACTCATATCTCTATAACAGCATATAGCTTCATTTTAAAATCCAATATGATAATTTCTGTATCTTATGAGTATAATACATATATTCATTTTGTGATTATGATATATTATACCCATTTTATCATCTTTAAAAATTATTTGTCTTCCTTTTTCTATGCTTCTTCTATTTAAGTTTATATTTATTTCTCATTCTACATTTTATTTTTATAAACATTTGAAATTTTATCATGTAAATTTAATTTTAGAAAGTCCAAAATTAAATCCAAAATTTGATCACTATCCTCCTGACTTGCATAATATGTGTATGCCATGTTTTAGTTTGACTTTTCCAATTCATTAAATACATTATTTAGTGTTTTATTTAGTTCAGTTTTCTTTGTGGTAACTTCTCAGTTTTGCCTGTCTTCACATGACTTTTTTCACACTTTTCTCCAAAGTTAGATTTTGCTGATTTCACCATTCTAGTTAGCAGTTATTTTCTAGGCATTTTGAAAATATTTTACAGCTACCTTCTGACTTCCATTGAGGCCCTCATTTATTCATTTGTTGGTCAGCTCTTCTTTATCTTTGGCTGCTTTTAAATTATTTAAATTATTTTTATTTTAGAATTATAAGGGTATTCTATTTTTCAGCTCGAAAGTATTCTAATGTAGGACTTAGTAGAATAAGGAATAAAAGATGTGTCACTCCAGCCCTGACTGGTGTGCTTCAGTAGGCTGAGCATCATTCTGCAAACCAAAAGGTTGCTGGTTCCAGTCCAGGTAAGGGCACATGTCTGGTCTGCAGGCTGATCCCCGGTGGGGGTGCACGCTAGAGGCAAGCCATCAATGTTTCTTTCGCACGTGGATGTTTCTCTCTCTCTCTTTCTCCCTCCTTTACCCTCTCTCTAATAGTAAATAAATAAGAGCTTTAAAAAATATGATGTGTCACTACACGGACAATGTTGTTCTCAAAGTGGGTCTGGAGTCTGAAGTCCAAGATTTGTGTACCTGCTATGTCACTTCTTAGCTGCATGACCTTGAGCAAATCATAAAATCTCCTCAAGTCCTACTGTCCCCCTCTTGCAAGTGAGAGTAACAATACTGACCTCAGAGAGTTGCCAAGAGGACTGCAGCCTCTTATTTATATTCTCCATCTCTTTCTTCTCTAATTCCCCTTAATTGCTTTGGGACTCACATTCTAGTTCACTAATTCTCTCTTTGGCTGTAACTATTCTGCTGTTTAATGTAGTCAATTGAAAATTTTATTTCAACCACTAAATATTTAGTTTTAGAAGTTATATATAATATTTTAAATTGTATCTGTTCCTTTCTAATAAACTTTTAATAGGGGACTTCTATTTATTTTTATTTGTTAATCACAGTTGACATTCAATATTATTTTATATTAGTTTGAAGTGTACCGTATAGTGGTTAGACATTTATATAATTTATGAAGTGATCCCCCCCTTACTAAGTCTAGTACCCACGTGGCACCAGACATAGTTATTACAATAGTATTGAGTATATCCCCTGGGCTGTACTTACATCCCTGTGACTGCATTATAACTACCAATTTGTACTTCTTAATTGAGGATCTTTATTATTGCTGTTTTTATCTCATTTTATCTCAAGCACACGTATTTTTATATTCTGTGTCTGACATTTCCATCAACTGCAGGGATTTTTTGTTTTTTTCTTGTTATTTTTTTCCTTTCTGCTGATCCTCACACATAACAGTTTGCTTTCTTCGGTTAAATTGCGTGTTGATTGCTTGAATTTAATCAGTGACAGTCCTATGAGCATAAATTAAGAGTTTGGAAAGTTTTTGTGCTAATAGCCAGAGATTCCAGAAACCTAGAGCATTTTAACTCTTTCTGAGGTTTATCACTGGAGACTCAAGTTCCTTTCCCAGCTGTTTATAGTTTCTTGATGGTGTTTGCTGCTGTTGCTGATCCGTCAGGGGACCACAGTCACGGACTTTCCAGCAAGTCTGGGTTGCCCCTGACTTTTCAGCCTTAGCTCTTGTGTCTTCTGTCTCGGTTTATACATTTTCCTTCTTTCTTATTTTGTATCTGTCTTTCTTCTTTCCTTCTTCCTTCCATCCACCTTTCCTTCCTTCTTTCTTCCCTCCCTCCCTCCCTTCTTCTTTTATTCCTGTCTTTCTTTCATTCTTTCATTTTAATAAGAATAAATGGAAAACTTGGGAATTTTCCCTTCCTCTTGTAAAGCTAGTATACTCAAATAGTATACTCATTACAGGATTTATTGTTTTGCTGCAGTCATTTTAATTCTTCCCTAATCCCCAGATCTAATCAACAATACATTCATATCAATTCATCTTCCAAACAAACGAATAAACAAAAATTTTTAAAACCAAAGCCTTAAAATCTACTGCATTTTCCCATACCCACTGCCAATATTCCTATTGATATTACCACCATCTGCCTCCTGGATTGCTGGACCAGACCCCTAACTTTCTTTCCTCTCTGTCCAATCTGGTTCACATCCAATCTAAATCTTCCATTGTCATGATAATATCTTACTGAAGTTTACATATACATACCATCCAACAGCCTCTCTTTCTGTCAATCAAAAGTTCATGGCTCTTGTGATGGTTTCTTCCGAGGTACGCATGTCCATCACACACACTCTTATCTTCTCCCTTCATTACCACACCCTGCCTCATTGTCTACACTCCAGGCAACATAAAGGATTCATCTCGTCTCCCTTTGTCATGTATTCTCTCCCCTCTTGACCTCTGAGAGTGCTATTTCTTCTTCCAGATATCTTCTCCTTTCACAGATTCCTAGCCCCATCGCACCCCCACACACACATTGCTGGTTAACTTCCACTGAATAAACTCCGTTTGCCTTCCATAGCTCATTACTCTTTTATTACTGAACTTAGACATGATATTGTACTTTTTCTTTACTTGTTTGCATTCCTAACCAGCCTACACACCCCAGGAGAACAAGTCCTGCCTACTGTGTCTCTTCCTGTGTCCCAGACATCTAGCCAAATGTCTTGCCTGTGGGTGCTCAATAAATACATATTGAATTAATGAAAGTAAGGATGGATAGTTTTATAAATAGAGAAGAATTCAGAAAAGCAACAGAAGTGAAAATTTTAGCTACTACTTTCATTTTTATCAAACTGAAACTTCAGCAAAGCTTTCTTAAGTGCTTTGTCTATAATAAAGACTCAACATTTTTATTAAAGAGATAAGTAAAGTACTCACCGGTTACAATTAGTGATATCCTTGTACTTCTCTAAATAAAACTTACAGCAAAATAAATAATAAAACCCTTTGCTTACTTGATGTATTTAAATATAGCAGGGTGAAGGTTATCTTGTCTTTGGTCCGTGTTCATGCATACCATCCTGACCGGTATTTGCAACCTACTATTTTTCAGTTTGTGACAGAGCCCCGTTTGCCACATTCTGCACCGCCCACTCTCTTCCCATTTTGTCCTATCAGAGGCACCTGAAGCAGCCTGAGTGTAATCACATCAAAATCGATTTTCATGGCTAAGAGAAAAATAATTGAAATTTCTCTAATGTAGTGAATGTATGTGCGCCTTTGGTTAACCAAAATAGACTGCATCGGGTCTGTCAAAATTAAGTTTTCTTGATTCAGTGCTCTTCCACCAACTTGTACACAAATTATGAAGGCGTGCTGTGGGGTGCCACAATACAGTCCTCTCGCTTCTGTGGTCTGCTTCTGACTCTTTCTCAAAGGAACACGCTCAACAAGTTACCAAGCTACAAGCCAATCTACATCCTAAATCCTTAAGCAAGCTGCTCCATGTTGGGGCAGTAGTTTCAGACTATCACTTTAAAGATCAACGAGCTCTCCCATTATGAGACGTTACCCCCAAAAGTAGCAATGGTAAATTTAAATGGGTTCTGAACCAAATTCAAGTATCATTTTTTTTGGACTTCTCATCCAATTTGTCCTTTCTATAATCACTTGATCCAAGCAATCACTTGCTTAGATATTAATGTTCATTTTTCTGAAGCCATTCAAGGTGATCAAACATGTTCTGATTATAAGATTTCAATAAGTTGATCATACTATATATACTTTTTTATAGCGTGTTCTCTCGAAGCAGATATATCTTGAAAAAACTTGCAGAATTTCCCCTTTTCATGTCTTGGTAAGTAAAGTCATAGTTGCATGATGATATTGGGAGTGAATTTAAACCTGAAGGACCCAGATTAACTATTTACATTTTTTTAAGTATAGCAGTCCCCTACTAAATTTTGACTACCAAAATAATTGCTAAGAGATAGTTTATTATAATTGGTAATTGTTTCATTACTAAGGATGAGAAAGAGGTTGAATATGTTTAAAAAATGACCCATGATATATATCTGAAATTTGTTGAGTAATAAACCATTTTTTAAATTAACATCCAATTGTTATTTGTAACAGGAAGAGGTAAAGCAAAAACTATTTTAAGTACAGTATCCCCCAGGTATTATGCTGAAATTCAAAATTTTATTTATTTTGCCTAGGAGACATTAAAATGAGTATACACTAAAATATGCCCCTTAGGACAAAATGCCAAAATGTATTCCAAAGAAACTTTAGGCCATGTGGAAATTCCCAGGGGGGCAGGGGTGGGGGGAATTTTCCTAATAACTCTTCCTTTAAAATCAAGGCTAGTTGTTCTTTTTTTTTTTTTTTTTTTTTTTTTCAGTTTAGATTTCTTCATTTAAAACTCACTCTTTTAATACTCAGATGGAAACAAAATCAATTCTCTGAGTCTGGTAGTCATGAACAGTAAAGAGAAATTAGTTTGTATGTCAGGTAATGAAAACCTTGTTAAAAGTCAGATTGCTGATTTAAACTCCTGGGATTTTTTAACAAGGTACCCCAGGGACATGTATGCATAGCCAATGATAGGGTTTTTTTATTTAATATTAAAATTAAGTAATTTTTAATAATTTGATTCTACAATTTATAACATTCACTAGGACCTTTTTTCATAGCTGGCAATATGACATAAATGAAAAAAAATGAGACTTAGAATAAAGAGTTTTCTGTTTCAAATTATACTTCTATGACCCATCAAACAACTCTCAGCAGTAAAGAAATCCTTCTCGGCACTTCTTTTTTAAATATTTTAAATAGCCAAGTTTCTTGAGTTCTAATTCTATATGTGGCTAATGCATTATTTCTTACAGGTTTTAACATCTTTAAAAATAATTGATTGAATTACATTGACTGCCTTTCTTTAAAATATCTTTGAGGCATTTAAGATTTTGAAGACCTACTGGTTATATAATAATTAACTGTTGACTGAAATAAAATGTGAACTGGCTTTGATAACATTCTTCAATGAGTGATGAAAATATTGTAAAAAGGCCAACCAAACCAGGGTAATAACAAATCTATTCATACCCCTTAACAGGCTTTCCATTCTAGATATCAGGCTTCTGTGTGGCAAGTCTGATTGCGATGCACATTGGAATAATCAATAGAAAAATTGATCCCGTACAGAGAAGAGAAGGAAGAACTGACAGACAGTGCAGGGTTTCCTTCTTGAAATATAGACTTGAAAAACATAATTCCCGGGTAGGATTTAACAGTAGAGGTTTCTTTACCTGCTCAAGCTTTCACTTAAAAAAATATTCTTCACAATCTGCAAACATTTCCTGACTAAGCAGAAGTATAAATTAATAGTAAACTGCCATTATATATAATTAACTATATTGTAGATACTCTGGTGGTTGTGTGACTATACATTTAGACTCAGATGTCTAAATTATATATTAAAATTCTGGGAATGCTTGGTAAACTACTGTGTAAGTTCAATACATTAGCATTATAAAGTGGATTATAATGTGTATTTTACGCATTTAATGAAATTGTTTAACGAACATTTACTCATTCATTTACAAATATTTATTGTGCATTTACTCTTCCAAACACAGTCCTAGTGGCTCTCATTTGAATTCCATATTTACTTTGTAATGGCAGGAGTTGGGAATATTTCTGGTGTAATAACTTGGACAAACTGTTTAACCTTTTTGTGCTTCATTTACCCCATGTGTAAGATAGGCATAATAAGAGCATGAGAAGTCATGGGGGCTTTGTGATGATTAAATAAATTAATGTATCCATGTGTTTATCATGTCAAAGTGTTATTCGTGGGAACTGCTATTATTTTCTTTTTTAAAAATACCTTTTTATTGTTATTATATTGCAGTTGTTCTTATTTTCCCCCTTTGCCCTCCTCTGCCCATCCCACCCCCCACTCCCACAGTTAATTCACACACTGTTGTCTATGCCCATGGGTTATTCATACATGCTCTTTAACTAGTCCCTTCCCATTCTTTCCATCATTTTCTTTCACATACTCCAAACTGAGGCTATGGGAGAAAAACACCTTGCCTATGACAAATAAGTCATAAGTAGAATAGTGAGGATTCAGGCTCGCTTTCTCTAACATAAAAGTCTTTACTCCAAAAATTATTTTTATCACCATAACACACCTATACATCATTTTTTAGCTTACTTTACAATGTCACACCAATCCGTTTGAACATAATTTTTCTTTTACACATTTTCCCCATTCTGTGCCTTCTGTTTTTTTATTTAATCTTTATTGTATTTTTCCTCATCACCATTTAGAATAAATGATAAATTGCCTTATTTTTGTCTGTAATTTTCTCTTCTCAACATTTCTTGTTCTCTTTTTCTAAAGTTTAATTTAATTAGATAATGAACCTCCAGGATTATCACTTACTATTAAAAGAAAAAAACTCTGTATCTGCTTTTTAAAACTCTTAGCCTTTTAATTCTACCTTCTTCACAATTTATGGTAAGGCCAACAGATATATAAAAGATTCTCAAAGATAGTAATCATAATCATCAGGGCAATGCAAATCAAAGCCACAATGAGATATCATCTCACACCTGTTAGTTAAAAAAAAAAGAGAAAGCAACTGTTGAAATCTGTTGGGAATGCAAAATCGTGGATCCACTATGGAAAACAGTATAGAGATTTCTCAAAAACTGAAAAATACAACTACCATATACTCCAGAAACCTCTCTTCTGAGTGTTCATGCAAAATAATTGAAACTAGGATACCAAAGAGATATTACCACTTCCAGTCCATTGCAGGACTGTTCACAACAACTAAGATATTGAAACAGCCTAAATGTTTATCAATAGCTGAAGGAGTTAAAAATTATGATATATACATACAATAGGCTATACTCAGCCTTAAAAAAAGAAGGAAATTCTACAATATGAGACAACATGGATGGACTTGAAGATGTTATGCTAAGTGAAATCAATAACTCAATCACAGAAATATAGTTTCACTTTATAAGTTATCTGAAATAGTCAAACTCATAGAATCAAAGAATGGAATGGTGATGGTCAGGGAGTGGAGGGAGAGAGAATTGGAAGTTGCTAATCAATCTGTTTAAAATTTCAGTTATGCATGGTGTCTAAGTTCTAGAGATCTGTTGTACAACATTGTGTCTGCAGATAACAATGCTGTTTTTCACACTTAAAAACCCATTAAAAGAGTAGAGTTTATGTTAAATAGTCTTACAATAATAATAGTAAAGAATGCATGTTGAAATTTTATTTTTTTAATATTTTATTATTTATGCTATTACAGCTGTCCCACATTTTTCTCCTTCACCTCCTTCCATCCGGCCTGATCCCTCACTTCTATAATCAGTCCCCTCCCCGTTGTCCATGTCCATGAGCCTTTCATATATGATCTTTGACTAATCCCTTCACCTTCTTTCAATCAATCCCCACCTCCTCCATCCCCTCTTACCGCTGTCAGTCTGTTCCATGATTTTATGCCTCTAGTTCTATTTTGCTCATTAATTTATTTTGTATTAGATTCCTCTTATAAGTGAGATTATATGTTTTGTTTTTTTTCTTTCACTGACTGGCTTATTTCTTAGCATAGTCTCCAGTTCCATCCACTGTGCCACAAAATGTAGCAATTCCTTCTCTCTTTCTGCTATGTAAATATACCACAGTTTTTAAATCCACTCATCTACTGATGGGCACTCAGGCTAATTCCAAATCTTGGCTCTTGTAAACATCACTGCTATGAACATGGGAGCGCATACATTCTCTTAAATTGGTGTTGTGGGATTCTTCAGGAGTATCCACAACAGTGGAATCACTGCGTCAAAAGACAATTCCATTTTTAGTTTTCTGAGGAAATTCCATACTGTTTTCCACAGTGGCTGCACCAGTCTGCATTCCCACCAACAGTGCACTAGGATTCCCTTTTCTCCACATGCTCGCCAGCACTTGTTTGTTGATTTACTAACGATAACCGTTTTGACAGGTGTGAGATTATATCTCATTGTGGTTTTAATATTCGTTTTTCTGATGGTTAGTGTTGTTGAGCATTCTTTCATATGTCTGTGGGCCATCTGTATGTCCTCCTCGGAGAAGTGTCTATTCAGATTCCTTGCCCATTTTTTAATTGGATTCTTCATCTTCCTGGTCTTGGGTCATATAAGTTCTTTACATATTTTGGAGATCAAACCCTTGTCTGAGGTATCATTGGCAAATATGTTTTCCCATACAGTCAGTTCCCTTTCCATTTTGATTATGGTTTCTTTAGCTGTGCAGAAGCTTTTTTTTAAATTTTATGTAGTCCCATTTGTTTATTTTTTCTTTATTTTCCTTGCCTTAGGTGATATATTGGCAAAAATATTGCTATGTGTGATATCCAAAATTAACTGCCTGTGTTTTTCTCTAGGATTTTTATGGTATCACATCTTATATTTAAGTTTTTTATCCATTTTGAGTTTATTCTGATGTGTGGTGTAAGTTAGTGGTCTAGTTTCATTTTTTTACATGTATCAGTCCAGTTCTCCCAACACCATTTATCAAAGAAAATGTCTTTAGTCTATTGTATTTTCTTCCCTACTTTGTCAAATACTGTAATAGAACAATAATTTAAAAATGGGGAAAAAAGAAAAGTATTTTCAACATCATGAATAAATATGAAATGGAGAAAAAAATTGACCATAAAGACCTGGGTTTATTTTGGGGTTCCCTATTCTGTTTCATTGATCTATGTGTCTGTTCTTATGCCAGTACCAGATTGTTTTGATCACAGCGGCCTTGTAACTCAATATTGCGATTCCTCCAACTTTGTTCTTCTTTCTCGAGATTTCTGAGGCTATTTGTGGTGGTTTTTGGTTCCATATATATTTTTGGAATATTTGTTTTAGATCTGTGAAATATGCTTTTGGTATCTTAATAGGAATTGCATTGAATCTATAGATTGCTTTGGGTGGTTTGGACATTTTAATGATATTAATTCTTCCAATCGTGAACATGATACATGTTTCCACTTATTTGTATCTTCCTCATTTTCCTTCTTCAGTGTCTTATCGTTTTCCGAGTATAGGTCTTTTACCTCCTTAGTTAAATGTATTCCTAGGTACTTTTCTTGTTATTGTTGTTGCAATAGTAAATTGAATTGTTTGCTTAGTTTCTCTTTCTAATAGTTCATTATTGGTGTACAAAATGCCATCAGTTTCGAATATTGTTTTCATATCCCACTACTTTGCTGAATTCATTTACTAGGTTGAGCAGTTTTTTGGTGGAGTCTATAGGGTTTTCTATGAACAATATCATGTCATCTGTGAATAATGACAGCTTTATTTCCTCTTTCACAGTTTGGATGCTTTTTATTTCTTCTTCTTGTCTGATTTTTATGACTAGGACTTCCAGTACTATGTTGAATAAGAGTGGTGATCACAGATACCCCTGTCTTGTTCCTGATCTTAGGGGAAGTGTTTTTAGTTTTTGTCCATTGAGTATGATGTTGGCAGTAGTTTTTTTTTTGTATATAACCTTTATTATGTTGAGGTATGCTCCCTCTGTTCCCACTTTTCGGAGTGTTTTATCATAAACGGATGCTGGATTTTATCAAATGCTTTTTCTGCACCTATTGATATGATCACGTGATTTTTGTCTTTCATTTTGTTTATGTGATGTATCATGTTTATTGATTTGTGGATATTGTACCATCCTTGCATTCCTGAAATAAAACCCACTTGATAATGATGTATGATCTTTTTAATGTATTGATGGATTCAGTTTGCTAATATTTTATTGAGAATTTTAGCATCTATGTTCATCAGATATATTGGCATATAATTTTCTTTTGTTGTTGTTGTTTCTTTACTTGGTTTTGGAATCAAATCAAATGGATTTAATTAATATTTACAGAACATTTCACCACAAAGAGCAACATTTACATTCTTTGCAATTGCACATGTCTCATTCTCAAAGATACAGCACATGACAGGACACAAAACAAGCCTTAATAAATTCAAGAAAACAGAAGTCATATCAAACATTTTATTAGATCACAATGGCCCGAAACTAGAAATCAACCTCAAGAACAAGTCCAAAAACATTTAAGTACACGGAGGCTAAATAACGTGTTATTAAATAATGCATGTTGAACAGTGTGAGCAATGGAAAAATCAGAAAGTGCCTGTAGACAAATGACAATGAACACACAACCCCAGACCTATGGGACACTGTGAAAACAGTCCTAAGAGGAAAGTTCATAACATTACATGCCTACCTAAAGAAGATAGAAAAATCTCAAATAAACAATCTAACCCTACACTTAAAAGAACTAGAAAAGCAACAAGAAACAAAGCCCAGAGCCAAGTAGAAGGAAGGAAATAAAATAATCAAGATCAGAGTAGAAGTAAATGACATAAAAGCTAAAAAAATAAAATAAAAACAATTCAAACGATTGATTAATTTAGGAGCTAGTTCTTTGAAAAGATAAACAAAATTGACAAACCTATAACCAGACTCATCAAGAAAAAAGACAGAGGACCCAAATAAATAAAATCAGAAATGAAAGGGGAGAAATAACAACTGATACCACAGAAATACAAAGGATTGTAAGAAATTACTATGAACAACTATATGCCAAGAAATTGGAGAACCTAGGCAAAATGGATAAATTTTTAGAATCTTCCAAAACTGAGTCAGGAAGAAGCAGAAAACCTGAATAGACCCATAACAACTAATAAAATTGAAGCAGTAAAAAAAAACTCCTATCACACAAAAGCCCTGGACCAGATGGCTTCACAGGCAAATCTTACCAAACATTTAAAGAAGAACTAATGTCTATCCTTCTTTAACTATTCAAAAAATTCAAGAAGAAGGCAGACTTCCAAACTCCTTTTCTGGGCCAGTATTATCCTAATTTGTGTTGAATTTTTAATAGACCTTATTCATTAAGTCATTTTTCTCTAATTATTCCCTTTTTATATAATTATTTTTATTTTAAGAATGCAATATCTTCTCTTTTCTTTCCAAGGTTAAACATATATGGTCATTTGTTTGTTTAAGACTTATTCTACTTTCTGTTTGTATCTATTTATGGAATGTTTTATTTGACTATTATTTACTTCAATATATTTATGTTATGCTAAGACTTTCCATACATGTCTGATGATTTCTGATTACCCACTCATATTTAAAATTAAAGCATTAAAGAGATGATTAAAAGACCCATATGAAAAGGCTTCGCTTTAGAGTGGTTGGGTTGGGATCATAGCACTCTGCTTAATGTACCTAAGTGTGGATTTCTGTACATCTTCCTGTGCACTATCTAGACACATTACTTGCCTAGTAGTCATCTTCATATTTCCAAAGAAGAATATTCCAATCTACTGCCTATGAAGGATAATAGAGAGAAAAATATAAAGAATAAACTTCCATGTCTCAGTTCTTAGAGCTACATGTTCAACATGTAGACTTTTCCCAATATCTCTAATTTCAACACTTTGCTTCTCGTCTGCAAGAACTGGATAAAACTGGATTAATTTATCCACATAGCAAGCTTTCTCATGTCAAGAGTGAAAGGAATATTTCCCAGCTATACAGGATGAGGAAAGAGTCCCATGAATCTTATTGCTCCTTATTAAACCTTTCAAATTCCTGAGCTTTCTAAGATTCTGCAACATGGACTTGCTGGCTTCTCATTTGATAGCTCTTCAATTGTAGAGAATTAAGATGTTTATTGTTTCTAAGATAAGTATGTTTATTTTTTTATTTTTTTTTATTTTTGGTTTTTCAATTACAGTTGTCCCCTTTTCCCCCAATTTCTCTCCCCAACCCAACCCACCCCCTCTCCCGCAATCATATTCCTCCCCGTTGTCCATGTTTATTATTTTAACATTTTTGAATGTTTGGAACCATACTTCAGTAAATTGATGAAAGATTGCATTTTCCAAAGATGCCTATAATGACATCTTCTATCCTAAGTGCTCTTTTTTACCCTATGATCTTGTCATTTTTTAAATTAAAACATGGAATGTATGTCTTCTGTCAGTGACCTTGGTTGAATGTCTGTGAATGCTGCAATGAATAGTGTGGTGTGAAAATGAGGCTTTGTGAATGAGCTGATAGGTCATAAAGAATAATGTGTCTCTGCCCAGCTGTCTCTCTTGGAATGTTTGCTCTCACAACAAAGCTACCGTGTTGTGAGGAAGTCCAGGCTACCCAAATACATCCATGTAAGTGTCTCAGCCAATAGGCCCACTTGAATTTCTGTATGAGTAGAGAAGCATCTCAGATGACTTCAGCCCTAGCCAATATCTGATCAAAACTGCATGAGAGATCCTGACCCAATCAGGCTCAGTCAACCCCCAGAACTGTGAGAGATAATAATAAAATTATTGTTGATTTAAGCTCCTAAGTTTGGGATGGTTTGTTATACAACAGTAAATATCTAGACATTTACAATGATAAATTTACAGTTAGGTTTAGCAGTGATTTTTCTTCCTTAATGAAACAAACTAATGGTACATCTTATAATATATGTCATCTTAGATTCAGAAAATGTATTAGTATTCTACTTTCTCTGTCTTCTTAACTACTCTTCTGTTTTCTCTCTTCCAAAAATTTATTGTCCTCTCTGGTTTACTGGTGGTTCCCCTGGTGATTTTATACCCTTAGTTTATTTTGATTTTAGTGACATTTTTGGAAGGAGTGGTGGTAAGTGTGTGTTCAATCTGCTATGTATAGCTGAGTTTATCATGCTGTATATAAGATTCTAAATTTATAGATGTAGTTTCAACACTGATGGCTACCTAAAGATAGCGTTCTGTCTTTTATGCATTATTACCCAAATCTTATTTATTTACTGTAGTGATACAAAGTTAGTGCTTTGAAACTATTAGATCAGTGAAGTCACTCTGCACAAATAATAAAAACATAGTAAAAAAAATAGAAAAATAATAGAAATAAAACAAAAATAGACCACAATTACTTATGGAGTCATAATAAATAAGTCAATGTGACTATCTTATCCCCAGGTTTTCTAAACACAAAATAGAAATATTAATCCTAACAGAAATTTAAGGTGATAACTTAATGAGATAATACGTGTAAAACTTCTTAGTATTATACCTAATACAGTATATTCTTAATATACATTGGCTCCATATGAATGCCCTTAATATAATTCCTTCATTATTTTTAATGGAGCAGTTATAAATTAAAATTTAGAACACAAACTATCCTAGAATCTGTTTATCATGTTGAGTTTTTCACAATATTTTATATACTAATCAATGATCATGAATATATTTAAGCATAGAATTGCTTCATGACTTCCCAGCATTTGTTCCCTTCTCTTCTGGCAACAGCAGCTTGATTTTCCTCCTTGACTAGTCTTGGTGACCTGACCAACCATACACCTCAGCCTTCCCACATTGTCAAGTTATAAATGCTTTAAGCTCAGCCATAACTAAGTACTCTTGAGGAATTTGAATATTGAGCAGAGCAACACATAGACTGAAATTGTCAGATTTCATTCATCCTAAGGATTGCACTTTAATGAAACTTCTCATTCATCTTTGTTGCCTGGATTCCTGGAACTGCTTCATCTGCCCCATCTTCAACTTCCCCTTGGAATCACTGAGCAATTCTATATTCTTCCTAATATGTTTCTGTTTTTGTTCAAATTAACCAGAATTTGTTTCTGTCATATGCAACCAACGAATGCAAAGTGATACACTGATAGTCTGAGAATTCATTTCTAACAAAAGAGTAAGCCATATTTGAAGGTAGGCCTGACTTGCTAGAAATCAGAGTAGTTTAACCAGCTTATTTACCGTATCCCTTCCATGAAAATGCCTCCTTATTTTCAGAATAGGCTGTTCTTGGATACATCAAAGCTATGTTTTTTCAATTTGCATTTCTTTGAGATTTCAGCAAACACAAGGATACATAAGGGTATATTTGGAAATATACAAAAACAAATTCTGAAATACAGTAATACTAAATGGTCGTAAGTTAAAAGCCAGATTTGTTTCAAATGTGTAAGATAACTATACTTACCTTCGCTGGACAGGTAAACTATTAAATATATTTTACTAAAACTCTTGCTGGAGAATTTGCTATCATAAATGAAATCAGCCCATAATTGTAAATTTACACATCGCTTGGAAGTTTTCTAATACCAGCATTTAGTTGGCATGGTGCTGAACTGAAGCAAGTCCTTTGTGAGCCGTTGCTTGTTGCTTAAATAAAACACAAGGGACACATTTATATGATGGGCCTCTGAACACTTTGCAAAATTATAATTATCCATAAACAAAGACCAGAAACCCAGAAAAGAATGTGTTAGTGTTGCCTGGCCTTCTTAAAGCTCTTCCTTTGATTATTTCCATTGCTACTCAGAGTCACATTATTACCAGCTGATGGGAGGCACAGATGGCTCAGAGCAGAGCGCTTTGTTTCTGTCATGGTTTCCATTATTTCTTCATGTCTTTTCTTAGAGAGTTTTGTGGGTTTCAGTTTCCTTTATTTATTGGATAATTGTTTCACTGCTTTTGTTGTTGTTTTTACTTAATTATTCAGAATGTGGTTGTGTGTCGAGGGCACCTGCCTCTACATGAGTTGAACTCATGGTAACTGGAGATGGCTAGGTTTGTTTCCCTTCTGTTTGCTTAAAAGATGCCCTGGACCATTTGGTTTTCACCCTGTGTCAAGGAGCTGATCCTGGGCTTTTCAGCCTCATGTATGCACAAGTGTGCATTGAGTATCTTTGGCTCCCTAAGCATTTCTCAACTTGGGCATTTTACTCCCCTCCCATGTCTTCCCATTCTTTTTCTTCTCCTCTCCTTCCCTCCCTTTGTCTCTCTCCCTCTCATCCTGACTGCCTGACTGCACATACACACATTATTTTTACCATTCAGGGCATTTTGATCATTACTATGTATGGGAGAAGTTTAATAATGAACAGTGAAACTATTAGTCCAAAACTCCCTGCTTAAGATTAATTTCCAGTTTCTATTTGTACTGTCTCTGTTTATTTTATTTTCTGCTCTCTCATTATCCATATGAATTCCTCTGCATTGCTACTATCTGTATCTTGCCTAGGAATTTCACTGCAGAAATTCATAACAGAGGCTTTGGCCCAGGCCTCTCCTATCGTCATGAGTCCATGGAAAGTGTTAGAGATGTCAAGGGTTCTCTCTCTGCCCCATTCCCATGATTGTTGATAGAAATTTTCCAATTTATGATAGCAATTCAGCCTGATTCGTCTCTCTACAGACTTGCATCTCTTTTGCACTTTAAGAATTAATTGTAGGTCCTAGGATGATTTTATTTTACCTTTCTAAAAGTTCAATTTTATATACTCTGCTTTTTAAACTTTATATGTATCCAACAGTTCATAGACAATGAATCTGTAGAACATGTTCATATGTAGCAATTCCATGTTGCTTCCACTGTACCCTTTATATGTGAGTATCAGAATTATATTTCAGAGGAAGGACCAAAGGGGCTTTCAGGAGAGTGGTGTGTCATTAACTCACCTTCTGGCATTTTAACTGTTATTGGCTGTACAGTTTAGTTTTATTACAACAGACATTATTGTGATAACTTTTCTTACTTTATCTTTTCAATTTATTGAAGCAGTTAATTTCTCAAAAAGTAAGAACATTTTTTTCTCATTAGGAATTCCTTCCTGGCCTCTTTAATATATGTTCCTTGCTATTTAGAAGAACTGCTGATAAGTAATTTTGACTTGTATCTTCAATAATGTGGATATTTAACGGGAACTTGGCAAAACCCCTAGGGGTTGCAGCCATTGCTTAAAACCAGCCCCAGTTGATTAATTTCTGCCCTGTTACTGCCACCAATATTCAAAAAGTTTCCATATAGCAATGGCCAGCCAAATATACTTAAGAACTTTCTAAGGACAAAGTCTTTACTTTGTTTAACGAGTCATTTTTTATGAGATTATTCTTTCTCCTTTTGATTATATAACTCCAGTAATCTGACAGCATTGAGCTTCAGGGATTAAATCTATTAATTCAAACTAAATGGAAGAGATTTCTCTTACCTAATAAATATGTGCTCTGTATAACTCCAAACCATGTCACTCAACCACCCAAAGCATCTTCTTTGACCAAATGAATCAGCAGAAGTCAGTCCCGCTTTCTCCCTGTCATCTTAAAACTAGTCCATCTGTACAAAATCTCCCCCTAACCTCTCTTTTTGTATTTATTTCTATCTTGTTATATGTTTTTCTCTCTTTTGGGTTTATTTTTGTCTCCTCACAGAGCTCCAGCAGCTTGAAGCAGCTAGAGGAGGTTGAGACCTTCGCCCATTGTCCTTTACAATATTACAAAGGGTCCTAATATTTGAGAGGGGGGGTAGTTAATTTTTACGAACCAGGGGTATGGACTTGGGGGGGATTGCTCGGGGAGGGGGATGCTGGGTGGAGGGGAGCAAGGGGGAGAAATTGGAACTGTTGTAACAATATAATCAATAATAATAAAAAAAAAAGATAAAGGAGGAGGATTTACATCTAAAAACATGACCCCAATGTGGCAGCCTTTAGAGAGCCTAGAAAGTGGTAAATAGGAGGCAAGGAATAAAAAAGAATTTGGTGATATGAGTACAACATGCAATAAGAAAAAAAAAAGAGTTGATATTGAATTTGGTGTAAAGACAAAGGACTATTTTAATCAGCCAAATATGAAAGATGTTTATAGGCATTACTCCTCCTATTTCTATGTTCCACTATCCATAAAGAGAAACTTTTCTCATAAATCCACCAAGTGGTCCACATTCAGAGCTCAGAGATTCTATTCCCTCAAGATTTTACAGGTAGTAAGTGACCGACGGGATTTTCCATTTAGGTCTTTTCCATTCTGTTCTACCAAAATGCTTTAAGATGTCCTCTGTGCTTCCTTGACTCCTCTTGTCACTGTCCACTCTCTACCATTAGTGTAACTCAATGATTTCTAATTTGGACAAAAATAATAGTGACGTTTGGGTGCTCTACTCAATTAAAGTTATAATTTACATATATTTCATTGAAAACCACTTCTGGCTGTCACCCATATTTATAATACAAAGTACACTTATTAATAGCCTTTATGTTTTTAATCTAAGTACTCCTAAAGGTTTGGAAATTGGGTAATTTTTATACCTATAAGGCTATGCTCAAGGTATTAGGTGATAAATAACACCCACATCATCCTTATTCAACTAGTTTAAGACTGAGAATTTGAATGCAGGGAAACAACAGGGCCAGAAACAAAACATCAGCTGAGCACTGGTGAGTCTCCTGGGCTTTTTCTGGAAGAGATGAACGTCAGGAAACTTTTTGAATATTAAGTAGCAAAGTGACACTGGCCTTTGAGAAGGTGTGAAACAACACCGACCACTGAGACCGCATGACACAGAAAACATTTCAGAGAACCTATGGAAGAAAAATGTAGAAAATAAGAAAGACTAGGAAAAGAAGAAGTCAAAAATAACCCAATTATCCAAGGCAATGCAAAAAGTGTTCTACAGATTTAGAAAGAACACATGATTGGTTGGGAGAATGAAACAACAAATGTGACCTGGATATCAGTATTCCGAATTGTTGATGAAAAAGCTAAATGTAGTCACTGCCCTCCAAAGCCAAAGCATTCCTAAGTGACTTTTACAGTGGTGCTGCTTGAGTATTGGGAGGAAAACTAAAGCATTGAGCAGCCTTTAATTCCTCACATTAAACTACAAGGCATTTGGACACATTTTTATGCCCTCAAAATTTTTGAAGTTGAGAGCTAGAATGTACTAGATGAATTTGTCTAGTCCACCTCGATCATTTAGTAAATAAGGAAAATAAGCTTCATGTGTTGAAATGATGACTCAAATCACAATGGGCATAGATTTTTTTTTTAATTTTAAGGTATATTTTATTGATTATGCTATTACAGTTGTCCCAATTTTTCCCCTTTGTCCCCCTCTGCCTAGTTTCCCTTTCCCTCCAGCTATCCCCCTCCTTAGTTCATGCCCAAAGGTCTTGCATGTAAATTATTTGGCTTCTCTGTTTCCTTTACTATTGATAACACCCCCCTGTCTATTTTATACCTACCAATTATGCTTATTAATCCCTGTACCTTTTCCCCCAATCTAGCCCTTCCTCTTCCCTGCTGATAACCCTCCATATGGCCTCTATATCTATGATTCTGCTCATGTTCTACTGGTTTGCTTAGTTTGTTTTTGGTTTTGTTTTTTAGATTCAGTTATTGATAGTTGAGTTTGTTGTTATTTTACTGTTCATAGCTTTGATCTTCTTTTTCTTAAATAAGTCCCTTTAACATTTCCTATAATAAGGGCTTGGTGGTGATAATCTCCTTTAGCTTTACCTTGTCTGGGAAGCACGTGAACTGTCCTTCCATTCTAAATGATAGTTTTGCTGGATAGAGTAATCTTGGTTGTAGCTCTTTACTTTTCATCACTTTGAATACTTCTTGCTAGTTCCTTCTTGCCTGCAAAGTTTCTTTTGAGAACTCAGCTGATAGTCTTGTGGGAACTCCTTTGTAGGTAACTCCCTGCTTTTCTCTTGCTGCTTTTAAGATTCTCTTTTTATCTTTAACCTTTGGCATTTTAATTATGATGTGTCTTTGTGTGGTCCTCCTTGGGTCCAACTTGTTTGAGACTCTCTGTGCTTCCTGGACTTGTATGTCTACTTCCTTCACCAAATTAGGGAAATTTCCTTTCATTATTTTTTTCAAATAAGTTTCAATTTCTTTCTCTTCCTCTTATTTTTATGGCATCCTTATGATTTGGATGTTGGCACTTATGGAGATGTCTCAAGTCTTCTTATTCTCTCCTCATTTTTTGAATTCTTATTTCTTTATTCTGTTCTTGCTGAATGTTTATTTCTTCCTCACATTCCAATTCAAAGATTTGAACCCCAGCTTCCTTCCCTTCACGGTTGGTTCCCTGTGGATTTTTCTTTATTTCACTTAGTGTAACCTTCATTTCTTCTCTTATGTGTTTTCTGTACTCAGTGAGTTCTCTGACCATCCTTATCACCAGCATTTTGAACTCTGCATCTGATAGGTTGGCTGTCTCTGTTTCACTTAGTTCTTTTTCTGAAGTTTTGATCTGTTCTTTTATTTGGGTCATATTTCTTTGTCTCCTCAATTTGACAGCCTCCCTGTGTTTGTTTCTGTGTAACAGGTAAAACTGCTTTGACTCTCTGGGTGCACCTGTTACATTGTAAGGGGCAGAGCCTTACATACTTGTCAGTGCTTTTGGCACTGTGTGGGAAGGAGGAGTCCGAGAGAGAATGATGCCACTTGCTCAGCGCTTTCCCCCTTTCCAGTCACGTTCCCCACTTCCTGCATGTGACTGACCCCCTGTAGCTGCTGCCCTGGAAGTGGTTCCCACAGTGGGTGGACTTACATCTGTTCTAGGACTGTGGGTCCCTCTAAGTGGACTCTCCTGAGAAATGGGCTGTTTCTTCCACCGCCCCCTAAAACCCCACTGGTTTTCACAGCCAGAAGATATGAGGCTTTATTCTCCCCATGCTGGAATCCTGGCCTGCACAGTCTGGCCTGGGGCTGGGATCATCCCCTAGGTATCCCTCCTAGCTTTTACCTGCCACATGTGAATGTAGGACTGCCCATTCTGCCAGCCACTGCAACTGCCTTGCTACCACTGCCTTACCACTGTCACACCATGTTCTCTCCATTTCAGCTCCCCATCTTGGCCCCTCCTACCCATCTGGATGAATATTTCCTCTTTAAATCTTGGTTGTTGGACTTCCATACAGTTCAACTTTCTGGCAGTTCTGGTGTTTATTGTTTTGAGATTATTTATGATCCTTCTCATGGTTGTGTGAGGAGGCAAAGCATGTCTACCTACACCTCCATCTTGGCCAGAAGTTGAGCATGGATTTTTTAACTGAGCAATCATTATTCATGGTACTGATTGCTGTGACAAAGAATCTCCCAAACATACTGGCTCAATTACCCCTCCAGTGCAAGGAAGTCACAAGGTCATCCAGGAATCTTGCCACCCTCAACATTTGAGTTTTAAGCTTGTCTCATCTACAGCCTATCCAGCCTGTAGAGACGACAATGTAGAATTTTACCTGAGTCCTATGATTCTGGAAAACTGAAGGTTAAGAAATACCCCTTCCCTTTTATGGTCTGGGAAATGGCTTATTGGAAAGAATCACCCTTTCTGATATGATATAGATAAGACTTATGGATCCCCCCCCCCATTTACCTATGACAGGGCTAGACATCGACTCCAAATTCCTATTTTTTGCCTCATAAATAATTAACTGAATTGCTTATTCCCAGTGATCAATTGGAACAAAATATGTGCTAAACAAAGTTTGGTTGAGTTTCTCCCCCTCCCACAGACCCTTGAGTTTTTATCTGCACTCAACCTAAGTCAATATACAGCTCCCTCCTAAGAATAAGCTGGCCTCTGAGTAAAACTTCTGATCATCTTTTGAATCACAGAATCCTTGTATCCCTTACTCAATTTGTTCTTGCCCTGTTACCTTTTCACTATAGAAGAAAAACTGTTCTTAGCCTAACCTCTGAGACACTTACTGGTTTTTGGTTTTATGGTCAGAGTGTTTTCTTTATTTCAATAGTCCTTTCCTACCCACCCCTGTTCAAACAGTCTCTGCTTTCTAGGTCCAGATATGTTTTTATTTGGCGGAGGAAGACATAAATTAGATTACCCAGAAATTTCAACATTACCTTTAAATCGCACCCCATTGACAACTGGGATTTGAATACTGGGTCTGCCATGCATTAGTTCTGTGATCATGTCAAATTTTACATTTTTAAAAAAACGTATCAGTTTCCTCATTTAAAAATAATAACTAAAACGGAATCTGTTTCCTAGAATTTTAGAAGATAATAAATGAGAAAATACAGTTATAAGACTTAGCACACTATCTCCACACAGTAGTTACCCATAAATGATACTTAACCACATCCTAGAATAATGCCTGATATTTTGATATCTATTGCTTTTAGATTTTCTTACAATGGCATTGTAACAATATTTTTAAAGTTCACGTTATTTTGCAAAAAATGAACCTGAAGCTCACTAAGATTAAGAAATTAGGCCCAGATCAAATAGAATAATAGGGTATCTGAGATTCAGACTTTAGTGTCTCTGACTATAATTTTAATTTCTGTCATCTCCTTCATGATACAGCATGCAATTTCCTAACTTCGAGCATGCAATACATAGTTTTAAGGGGGGAAACCTCCTTGCATTATTGAATAATTTTATTCTAATGAAATATAATGATATACTTCTTCAATAATGCATGCCAAAGTAAGAAAAATCTTATTTTTTTCTTAAAATAAGTTATTAAACAACAAAAGTCAACACAGATAATTCTATTAAAATTTTGGGATCTTTATTCCTAGGGGACAAGACCAATGTCAATTGCATGGAGTAGTCAAAAAAGATCTATTGAATGACTGAATGGAAAGACAAAAACATGGTGGTACTTTTAGGGAAATTAAAATCAAATGGGAACACTGAATAGAGAAGTTGGGAATGATGTTATTTCTTTTATATTCAAAGACAAAGCCACACTGCTGCTTTGTTCTTGGATTAATGATGACTGCTGAGATCATCTAAATTTCTGATTATGTTTTTTCCCACCACAATTCCATCTAATTTGAGGGGAAAAAGCAGCACATTAAAATAGTTTGATGGGGGATCCGGATCTGCTTTTTTTGATTAGTTTAAAGAGAAAACTCAGGAATCAGTACTTCTGAAAACTTTAAAAAATCAAACTTCAGCTACGATAGAATGGAGAATCATTTGAAACTCAAACATCCTATGGAGAGCTTTCATAGTGCATTTAGGATCATGCTAAGGTGGTAGCACTACAATAGTAAACATAAATTGAAAAGAGAAAACATCATAGTTTTAGTAGTATAACATATATATATATATATATATATATATATATATTTTTTTAATTGTACATGCATGCTCTGCATTACACTATAAATCCTGAAGGCAGAAAAATATTCTTATTCGTATCTGTCTCCATTCATCCATCCACTCATCCATTCACCCATCCACCCAACAAACATTTACAGAATTCCCACTGTATCTGTGTCATTGGCTGAATGAAAGCAGAGATGAAGATACAGTTCCTCCCTTCAAAATGCCACAGTCTACTTGAGGACACTAGTATATGCAACTGACAGTGACAGAATCAAACTATAAAAAGTGTTATAAGGAGGTACAGAAAACATGAGGATGAGTGTTTAGAGAAAATAACTAATTATGACTAAAGGATTAGATAAGGCCAGTGCTTAGTGCAGTGGGTCCCATGGTGCTGATAAACAATAAATACATACTGAATGACTGAGTAAATGAATGAACTCTAAAAGCTACACTCAATCAAGGTGCTGATTCCAGGCTTGACTGAACTATTCATATTCGGTAGTTATTTTTTTAAAAAGTCAGACCAGATGATTTCAAGGACTATGAAGAGAGCCAATTCAATTCAACAGAATTTGCTTTCATAAGGTCCTTGTTCATAATGCTTGATTGGTTCTTCTGGAAGTTGACTGATGGTCAGGCCCTCTCTGCAGGATTAAACAGCCAGGAACCGTGTGTACACAAATGAGGTTATTGGAGGTGGAAGGGGATATAAGGAGGATAAATGGTCATAGAAAAAATACTATAAAAATAAACATTAAACATCCTAAAAAAAAGAATTTATGTGCTTGGAAAACAAATAACCCTACATTAATTTACCCCCCAAATTTCCCCTCTGAGCCTTTCATATATTAACTCTCTTACCCTATACACCTGAATGTGTACACACACACACACACACACACTATTCAAAGTCATTTTGCACAGGAAGTTTTTTATATTATTTCAGTGCTAAAAAACGTGCTACTCCATCCTTTCTCTCCGGAAGTATTGGTGAAATTATTCTCTTTTATGTTTATCTTTATTATAATTTCGGAGAAAGCATATAGTGAGATATATTCATCATTATATCCCCATTACCTAGCGTAGGTCCTGGCACATAAAAACAAGGCCATAATTATTCACCAACAAAGTAACAAAAATGTATAAATCAGTGTCAGTAAAGGTATTCTATAATCTCTTCCTTACCAACATTATTGTTCATTCATATATCAAAAATTCCAGCAACACTGGCATTCTGACTATGCCCTATGCCTGAAGTCATTACACATCAATATTTCTTTGGGCCACATGTCTGTCTGTTAAAATTCTACCCACCTTCCAAACCCAAATGAACTGCTTCCTTCTGTAAGGAGACTCGCCTAACTCTTCTCTCCCCTAACTCAAACCCCAGCTCTAACCATTGTTTTATTTTATTTTTATAACTGCTCATAGCTTCTGATGCACTTGTGTAACAGTTTATCACAACACTCTATGAATTATATTTGGATTTTCAATGCATGTTTCATTTCCTTCTCAGACTGTGAGTTCCTGGAGAGCAGGATCTATGCCTTATTCATCCTAATGGCCACAGTGAAAGATAAATACACTGTTATCAGTATGCAAAGTGAGAAAGGACTTTCTAAGTAGATGAAATTTATGATACCTTTTGATGGATTATTAAAGTGGGGGAGTTATCTTAATCCATCTTAAATTTATTGTATATCTTCCCATGTAGATCTTCCTTCTTCAAGCCTACTCTGAAAATACAGCTAATAATAGCAAGTCACAAGGTTCTTGAGAGAATCAAATGAAATGATGCCTGTGAAGTACTTAGAAAGTGCCTGGTCTATAGTAAGCAGTATTTAAATATTATTTCTACTTATTACTACCTTTATTCTTATTGTTACCATAGCATCATCGTTAAGTTGACATTCCAAAAAAGAATTTAAGCACACTTACATTGGATTTTCAATTCTTTCATTTTGTATTAATTTTTTCAAAGACTCCTATGTTGTATAAAGTTATTACCACCAAAGCCAGGGCTCTATGTCTTACTAACAGAACTGTATGATTCTCAACTCCATAATACTTGGGAGATGTATGCTTCACTGAAGAGCCATTGATTTTCAACTAAAGTGAAATGCTTTCATTTAATGCTTTCTTAAGAGAATTACAGTGGAGGTTGAAGAGAGTTTGGCTTTAGAGAAATCCATTATTAATTTTACATGGCAAAATTGGGATTTATATATTGAAATTTAAATTCAGAGGTCCCTTACCACTGCTAAATCAAATGTTATTCTAAAATTATTTGTCTTTCCTATGGAATGGAAAGACTGTTTTGTCCTGGATTTCTAAATTGCCTGCTTTGCTCAAACATGTCTTAGTATTTGCTCTGAGGGAGTATTACCTGTTTGTTTAGCAGAATGGGGATAGCCTCAGATTTTTCGTCTATGTAATTTTTTTCTGAAAAATCCTAAGAGCTCTGATTAGCTTTAAAAAATCCTTATCTCAATCCCTCCCTCCATGAATAGAGAAGCCTTATACTGAACCAGACGTACAAATACCTTTATAGCTCACCTTGCATGAGCTCCATTAATTCACTTTGCCTTAACCAAATGCCAGCCTTAACTATGATGGTTTTCACCTTGGAGGTTTCTAACGTAAGTTGGTGCATCCTTAGTGTTAATAGGCTTCAGTCCAACACAACCCTTTTAAACCGAGAAGAAATGACTTGAGGAGCATCTTCTCTCCCACCACTCAAAGCTTTATTACTTAAAAAAAAAAAAAGAACCTTAATCTCATACCTGTTTATTGTCTTACACAATAAGGACCATTATACCGTAAAGCTGGATTTTTTTTATTATTAAGGTCTTTCTAAGTAATAGGAGTTTTTAAAAAATTCGGTCGAATGCTATATATTTTGTCCATGTCTGCATAGCTTAAAGGCAGTAGAGAAATTCATTTCAGACTACTCTCCTCTTCTCTACCCACCAAAAATTTCCCCTGGGCTAAATCAAGCATAGAAAATTTTTGCCTAAATGCATTTTTAAAGGAAAAGTCATAATCAATTGAAAAAAGGCAACTGATAATGAAAATGGTTTTTTTCGAGCATAGCGATAACATTTGCTGCTGTGCATTCTATAAAAAGCCTTTCGATTCCTATAACAGAGACAGTGGTATTGCTTTGCTTCCTGCTGCTGATTATAATTTTAAAGATGGAAAATCTAGATGTTCTATTTTGTCTGATGAAGCAATCCCTGACTCTGTGGTCAGTCTTGTTTTCTATTTCTTTGTCTGGGTCCAAAAAATGTTCCTAGGCAGGAACTAGGACATTTGCTCCATTCATTTCTTCAAGGACTAGTAGGAAACTTCTTCTATTCTTAGCCCTGGGACACAGTAATTAACAACTCTGGCTAGTTGAAAGATGTATTTATGAGTTAAAATTCTAGGTACTTAGAGTTACAACTGATGTTACACCCAGCATTATGGGGCTGTGAAGAAAGAGACAATACACCTTAAAAAGAACTTCAGTCTCATAGTCCTCTGAAGGGTAGGACTCCCCACTGTGCGTATTCATCAGCATCCTGCCTAAAAGGCAAGATGATCAGACTGGGTGATGCATGTTGGGGTCAAACAGAGGAGTTGTCTATGGACTCATAAGGCTGCTTGCTTTGTGTGCCTCAATAAATTTGGATCCGAAGGCAGTTTTAAATGTCAGCTCCAAAATGTTTTGAGCCAAAGTGGTGTCACTGAGCATTAAGCTGGAATAATTAAAGGTAAGTATCACATCATAAAGGCTGAGGGAACATTTCTGAAGTTAGACATTTTGGTTCTAATCCTGCTCAACACAAGTTAGCTGTTACTTTGGCCAGTTAATTAACCTCTATAAAAGACTCATTTTTTTTTTCATCTATAAAATGCAAATGATGTTACCTACCTTAAACACTTAAAAAGATTGAATAAGATATTATATTGAAGCCTTACATAGTATCTGGCACATAATAAGTATGAAAGTTAATGGTACTTTAAAAGTGGTATATATATATATATATATATATTCATGGTACTTTACACTTTACAAAGCACATTGAGAAATTATTTTTATTTATTTAATTTTCACATTACCTGTTGAAGTGTTATTATCCTACCTTACAGCAGAGAAAACTGTGGTTTAAGGATCAGTGACAAGAAGTAGACCACACAGCTGGAAAACAGCAAAAAGGGAATTTAGTTAAAATTTTCGGTGGCTATCTCAAGCCATATTTTTTCTTTCCAGTGTATCAAAGCTGAACCTGTGTTAGTGATTATTAAAGAGAGAAAAACAAGTTCATGTTAGATATTATACTTGCCTTTCCTAGCTATTATTTTTATTAACAAAGCTGAAGCCTGACTCAGGGCAATAGGGAGGGATGGGCCTTTTAAAAGTAAGTCATAGGTATTAATGCAATAGCTTTTAGTAAATGACTGTTATTTAAAATTCTTTCTACGTACCTCCAGGATGTGTAATAGCTTGCCTCATTTGTGTTTTTTTCTTATCCATTCATTCTCAATGGACAAAATTTCTAATTCATTCAGTCTCTCCTGACATATTGTACTTGGCAGGTAATTCGTAATAAGCTTTAATTTTGAAAATGAACATTTGTCATGTGGGATCGTCATTTAGATAGTTTAAAAACACCAAACCCGCTGTGCAAACATCTGGAAAACTTGAGGATAGGGGATTGTTTACTGCAGCCAGCCTGTCTACCAAGTAAACGACAAAATCAGACTTAACAAGGTGTATTGTCAGAGATCACCAGTAAAGGTGATGTGTCTAAGAAGAAGGGTTGTCGGAGGTGAAGAAGGGGCAAGTCATTCTCCAAGCATGAGGCAGGTGTATTTGCTACTTTAGGCTAGTTGCTTATTAATGCTCTAAACCTGTGATCCAATATACTCTTAAATATAAAAAATGGACACACACACTCACACCCATGTGAAGACAGATGTCTGAGGTAAATTGAAAGATGAGAAAATTAATGCAAATGCCATTTTTGAAAGTAACCCCTTTGGGAATTGTCAAATGCCTTGTGTAAGTCAGCTTTCGTGTGAAGACTAGACAACCAGGAACAAGGCTCTGAGAATTTAGACCACAGCTTCTTTAGTAATGTATGCAATCAAGGAAGTAACATAAAGGAAAAATGAGGATTTTACTTTTAAAATATCATAATCTATTCTTCTTTAAAAATAATTAACACAGAACAGGACATAAAGTCTTCTTGTTCACCCTCTTCTCTGATAAGCTTTATTTTTAAAAAAGCTGAAAACTTTCAGGAGGTCCTCAAAGAAGATTTTGGCTTTGAAATACTTAAGTATCAGCGACTAGTTTTTATAGTATTCAAGAGGTAGAAAGAGGTCAAGAATGCCCTGAAGTGTATTCTGGGACTTACCTTGAAATGGAAAATTAGATGGGCTCCAGGATCTTATAGAAACACGTCTAATATATCCCCATAAGATAAACTAGATGAGCCTAGACCAGCGATTTTCAACTGGTGTGCCGCAAGAATTTTTAAAACACGCAATAGCTGACTACTTAGTCACAGCACTGACCTCTTTTCTCGTCGATTGTAAAATAATAATAATAATAAAATAACAATGACCAACACAACAATAGCTGTTTGGTATGAATGAATCAAAATTATATTTATGTTTTGTCAGATGGGCAAAAAATTAATGTATTTTTTGGTGTGCCTCAGAATTTTAGTAATTAGTTTGTGTGTGCCGTGAGATGAAAAAAGCTAAAAATCTCTGACCTTGACTGTGACTACTTTTAAATAGTGAAAAGAGACAGATATTTGAACTAATAGGTACAATTAAAATGCTAAGAAAACACTGCAGAGAGAGCACCCAACTACCAAGTACAATGACAAAGCCTTCTTTGAGGAGCTGATTATCTGGTTTGATCTTGGAAGGGGCACAGGAATTTGCCTGGTAAGAGGTTTGTTTGTTTGTTTATTTTTGTTTGTTTGTTTTCCTGAGAAGGTGAATAACATGCAAAAATGGTAGAAAATGTTTCAGAAATGGTTAGGTTTTCTCTGGATGTAGGATCACTGAGTCTCTAATAATTTCTTTTGGCAATGTATAAAACTGAGTCGAACTTTTAGGAATTCAGTGACTCTAGGGAATTTCATCGGTTCTTCTCATTCTGTGTTTGTGTATGTGTGTGTGTGCATATTTGATGAAGTGTGTATAGGCGAGAGGTGTTTTTACCATTTCTCAGAGCTAGACCTACCTGAAAATTGGAACTTTTTAGTTGAAGTAACCTTGAGTCTACAAATGTTGGATTGGGGAAAATAAAAATGGAAAGACAAAAAAATTAGATATTTTTGCACCTTACTCTTTAAAGTGCTTGAATAGTCAGTCATACATGCATATGTCTCAGAAAAGTTCATTCATCTTCTAACGGAAAAAGTTTTAGCATATATTTAATTTATCACCCCATTTCCATAAGTGAAAAAATTATGGTCCAGAGAAGTTGAAACCCTTGACCCAGACCATAGCTAGTTACAGGGATAAAAGGAACTAGAAGTCAAATTTTTGACTCTTGGTACAAAATTCTCACCTTTATACCAAAATAGTTTTTAGACAAATCATCACCACATCAACTATTTGATCAACAATTTTTTATTGATTACCCTACAGTGGGATCTATATTGTGTTATAATCTATAAGAAATGCAAAATAAAAACAATGTACAATAGGAAGACAACTCATTAAAATAGTATAAAACTAAAGTAATATAACAAGAACCTGTAATAATAATTGTTATTGCAAAACCTAGTATTACCAAATATTCATTCAGATAAGAGTGAATACCTGAATATCACAGCCTTGATTTTTAGATTGCTTGTTATAATCTGTGAATGAAAAATAGATTTTATTTCTCATGATAATTCTAGTTGATTTGCCATGTCTTTCTAGAGCAGTTTGCTGACCCTGTCTGATGTCAACAGAAATAAATGCCATGATTAGTTACTAGTTACAGCCATGGCATAGCAATGGGCACCAAGCCAGGCTATCACACACTTGGTTTAAATATTTCAGGGTATCTCCTAATAGTTTGAAGAAAAGCATCAAAGATATCATCAGTATAGTAATAAACATCTTACATTGTAACTTTCTTCAAAGATCAAAGGGTTTTTCTAAACTAGACCTATGGAACTGAAACAGAAATCCATACCTCTGACTCCAGAGAATAATGCCAAAAGATTATGTAAGCATCACTAATGGGCTTAAATGGTAAGATATTGCTGCCAATTATATTTCTATCCTGACTCTACTATTCATAGTTTAAGGTGATGTCACTGTGTGTGTGTGTGTGTGTGTGTGTGTGTGTGTGTGTGTACCTTATGACATGAGATCTGGAGAAAAAAAGAAAAGACCCAGGCTGATTTCAATGAAAACTTTGGCATTCATAAACCACTTAGCTGAATTATTTTTAAATCAGATTGTGTTTCAATCTTATGATTCAATCAAATAGCTAAATAACTAAGTGTATTTTCTCAATGCCATGGTTACTCTCAAAGTCTTATAAGTGTTCTGGGCTCATGAAGGCTGCATCAAACGACATTCACTTGTGGTGACTTTAACCACATAGGATGACTCATCATATTGGTTACATCCAATGTACTGAAGTTTGTCTTGAGTAACCATTGTGTTAAGTGCTCTCCATAAGTAGTGTTTATGCAAATCTACTTTTCTTCTTGATCATTAAATCACTTTAATACAAAGAGGTAGAAACCTTGTAACCACATCCTGGGTTTGTTTCTCTATAGGAATAGTGCTTTATGCCTGAAAGCTATAAAGGGTATATAAAGTGTTGGGCAAAAGATTAAAATGACTGCATTTTTTTCCCTGGACACCTAAGCCCTGTTACTTACCTGTCCTTTCAACTAAGTGCCAAAGAGAAAGACTGAGGCAGAGTAACCTTATCACATGATCTTACCCTCCTCCTCTACCTCCTTTTCAAGGGCTCTTGCAATTGTCATTTACATTGAAGTTCTGTACTCTAGCCTGAAGGTAGAAAAATGCTCTTTTGTTGAGAGGTTAATTTCTGTTACGGGTCAGAAAACAAAGATTTGCCAGACATTGGGCTGCTTTTTAAAGTATTTTATTGCCAGGACTTTCTAAATAGGAAAAGAAAACCTGAAAGCAAGGAAATCCTTGAAATGTTACTATCGTACAACATAAAGTTGCCCTTAAAGATATGAACAACTTGGCTCTCAGGTTCATATGGAATCAAGAGTTTGAGAATTTAACAGGACCCACACTGTGACATCTAGAAGGGATTTGGAAGAAAATGGTAGCAACCCAATAAATTCTGCAAACATTTATGTAGTACCAAGAGACTAGGCCCTGTATAGGCACCAGAGATCAGAGGCTGAGTTAGAATGTATCTGTAGCTTCCTGAAAGCCAGTTTCTAGTGAGAACAATTTACATGTTAGTGATGGTAATGGAAGTACAGTCTCAATGTAGTTGGAAGGGATTGAAGGGCAGTTCAGAGTAGGATAAAACAGGGAATAGAATGTTCTTCTCATGTCTCACAATACTCAGTTCTATGTCAATGACATAAATATAGACACAGTACAGTGTAGAGAAATAAGGAGGGACTCTGGAACATATATGTAGTCAAATGATTTTTTGTCTGTTTGATCTTGGGCTGGGAAATGGTTGGACAATAACCAGAAGATATTTTTTATGTGTTTTCAAAAGAGAGTCTCTTGTCCTTAGACCATAAAAAAAATCAAGATATAACTGAAAATGAGGGCTGTATTAGCCTAGGGTTATATCTTGTTAAATTACATAATGTGGTGTCATTTTCTTTGAATTTATTTTGTAGTGATTGTAAGTCTTCTTATTTTCTTTAATCTTGCTTATAATTAATTTACTTAATATTGGATTATGAAACAAATGTATACTTTTCTTGAGATGTTGAAAAAATACAGAACAGTTCAAAGAAGGAAATTAAAGCAATTCATAAAACTAACATCCCACTACCTAGACTTAATCCCTGTTAATATTTTGAAGCATTTTCTTTCAGAATATTTTCATAACCCACTTTATTTTCATAAAATCTATTATAAGATTATGATTTGTTATACAACCTGGTATTTATTGGTAGAAGTAAACATGCTTATAATTTATTTAACCAATCTCATATGGTTGACTATCACTTTATTTTAATTTATTCACAAAACATTATCATTCTGAAATAAGCACTGTCAGTTAAGAAAGAGGAGCCAATTTGATGTATCATATTTTACAAAAAGGGCCACATACTTTATAAAGTTTTCAACTAATGACAATGTGTTTCTGAAATCAAGATCCATCTCTTATATTTTCTGCTCTCGGCAATGGAAACTACAGACCAGGTAGCCACTAAATAGCTTGTTTAAATTAGAAAGTTCAGGAAGAAAACTATAGGATAGGAAATGAATTACTCAGCAGGCACTATGCTAAGCATGGGGATTCAATAGCACCCATGCTCAAAACCCGCCTAAGATTTTATTTTAAAATTAGAATAATTTTTAATAGGGGCAATAATAATAGTGATAATAATATTAATAAGATGATTTAGCAACTATTATTGAGTGTTATTATGAATAAAGCATTGTGCTTTATATATATTAACTTATTTACTATTAGAAACTATTATTATCCTCAGATAATAGTAGGGAAAATCGAGACTCAGAGAATAAGTTATTTACTTAATGTCACATGGGTACTGTGGGGTACAGACCTTAGAATTCTCTCTATTGAAGTCTTCCTGTCCCTTGAGACTCACATAAAATATTGCCAATGTCTATTGCAGACACTGTTTATTATTTTACCCTGGTTTTAATTTTCCTCTAAATACTTATTACTAATGCTACTATTTTCCCTCTGATTTGTTTATTGCTTATTTGCTTAACTAAAAGTAACCTCCATAAAGTGTAAATTTATCTATTATGCCTATTACTATATTCTCATCACCTAGGGTAATATCTAATAACTAGCCGGTGATCCATTAATATCATAATAAGAGAAAGAGTACACAGGGTAAAGGGCATGATGTCTGCCCTTAAAGAACTGATAGCCTAGTCAATTCTAAGATGTGCAGTAGAGTTGTATTAGGTAAATGGTGTTTTTGAGAGCCTCTAAGCAGTGTAGTTTTGGGGGAGCAAAGGTGAGCCGGTTCACAATCAGTTGTGAGGGTCTAGCAAAGGACCCAGGAAGAGTCCAGGATTAAGTGGAGCCTGGGACATATAAAAATTGCTTGAAAAGGTATCTTTAATTTTGTCCCAGCCATCTAAGGCCAACCCTGGTGATTCAAGAAATGAAAGAGAGCTTCTTCAAAGGAAGAGCTAGGAAACCCCCAGAGCCCTGATAAAAAAGAAGGAAAAAAAAAAAAAAAACCATCAAATGGGATGCTAACGCCCCACATTGATCACACTAGAAAGCCTGACTGAAGATGTTTATCCTAATCCTCCAATCCAGACACTTCCTGAGATATGGTCAGGAGGGCTAATTACTTCAATACATAAAAACAGAAATGCTCTCAACCCAAACAGCCAGTGAAATCTACATTAGCAGGAACAGCAGTAAACCCTGATGCTGCATCCTTGGTGAGAGAATAAAGCAATGTCCGACCAGTGACAGCCACATCCATAAAATCCAAATTGGATTCTTCCCTTGAAAATGAGCCACAGACTCCATCTCTCCCCCGATTGCTGCATATTAATGAACATAAAAAAAAACAAAAAAAAAAAATCCAACCGGGAGAAGAGATTTTCCTTGCTTTATTAGACTTTAAAATCACCCTGGACTCAATCTGGCATGAGACGTGAATCCACAAATGCTGCAAAAGGAATGGAGGGAAAACAAATGACGTATCTGAGTTTCTGTATCAATCCATCAATTGAAGGATGGAAATAAGCATAAACGGATACCTTCAAGCGAGAAAGTAAGACAAGGACTCACATCTCATAGCTTAATAGATACCAGGATGAGTTATTCCCAGGGCTGGAGCTGTGCCCAAGCTCAGGGCCTCTGATAAACCAAACAGAAATGGCCTATGAAGACACCACACCGGGCTGGATTTCTTGGCAGCATTTAGATCATTCATGTAGGAGCTGAAAGAAAGAGGTTAGTCATACATTAGTGACCAAACTCTCTAGATCCATCTGCAGAGCAGTTCTTAGACTGTTTTATTGATGGTCTGATAAAGTAATGATTAATAATAGCACACAATATGGAAAACAACATGCCTGGCTGATCATTAGAAAGTGAATGACAAGGGATAAAGGATTGCAATGTACTTAATTCCGTTTTTTTTCCTGTTACCAGAAATACATGACATGGTTCAAGCCTTGAAAGAGCATACGATCTTTTAGGAAAGAAAAATATAAATGTAAAAAATCTTCTTAACATTTTTCTTAATCCCCTTATCAAACAGATTTTTGATATTTCTGAGGGATGCCACCCGCATCTTTCTCCAAACCAAGAATATCACTGGAGTATATAAAGCTGCCCAGTTTTATTGGAACCTAATGGAATAGCTCTGACAGGCAGTATCTTACAGCTGAAGTTGCACAAAAACTGCATGGAAAATTCATAAAATGAACCACAATTTCATTAATGTGCCAAAGTTTGGGCCACCAGTTCTTATTTATGTCCCTTAATGTCTTGTAAGTTAAAAGATTTTTTTAAAGCTAGATTAAGCCATAAGGATTGTTTCATTGTCAAAAGTATAATAATTAATATGTACTTCGCTACCTTCTACTTACCATCCCTGGATAAACATTTTCATGAAGACAATTTTATTCTAATATAGGTATGAATTGTTCTTAATGATCAGTTATATCTCAGGCTATGTTCCTTCATCTCAGTGCACCTCTTGAATCTAAGAAAAAATACTCCACGAGCAACACAAATTCAATTAAAATAATGTTGAGCTCCTACTATCTGCCAGGTACTATTAGGAACTGAGTAGGCTAGGTCTCTGCTCTAGTGTGTGTACAGTGCGGGTCAGGCTTTAAACAAATAAATAAGCAAGTAAACAAGAAGAACATCATACAAAACTGAGACAGAAAACATGCCTTGTTAGAAAATGGCTATGGTTACATGGCTGTTTTGTGTGTGTGTATGGGCGTGTGTGTCTAATAAATGGTCAAAAAAGACTCCTCTAATAAACTGGCAGTAAAATCTGAATTACCAGGTAGATCAAGCCACCTTCAAAAGAAGGTTAAGAACATTTAAAGCTAAGAGACGAGCAAGTGCAAAGACCAAAAAGAGGGATTAGTCTTCGCTCCAGGTAGAAAAGAAAGAAGTCCATTGTGTGAAGGGGAGAACGGTGTCAGAAAGAGTGAAAAATTAGGTGGGCTGTATGGTTCGGAGCTTAGTTAATTGGAGCCAGAATTCAGAATTCTACACCTAGTGAGAGGAGAAGCCATTGGATACTTTTATGCAGAGAAATTCCATACCGTGACTCATAGTTTAAAACTGTTACTCTGGCTTCTGGGTCAGGAATATGTAGTGTGGGGGCGGATGAAAAAGACATTGGTTGCAAGGGACCCGGAAAGAAAGAGTAGAAGCTTGGAGTAGGGTGAAAATGGTAGAATTGGTGGTAAGTACTAAGGTCTAGGATGTATTCTAGAGGGAGAGGGAGAGTACAGAAAGTCCAGGTACTTCACGTTATCTAAAACAATTCCGATCATCTTAAATATTGTCAAATTTTACATGTGATAAATAAGGGTTCAACTTTTAGAAATCTGTCTTTATTGGGCTTTTCCAGAGAGATGTATGTTTGAGAAAAACTATTCATCACTCTCAAGGTTAAAACAAAATGGAGACTTTTTAGATATCCATCAAGGTAAGCTACTTAGATAAGTTGTGGGTAAAATATAACACAGTTCTTATAACTTATGGTTTGAATTTTTATTTATTGACATATAAGTATATCAGTATATATACTGTTAAAAAGTAAAAAAGAAAATGGAATATATATAAAAATATATATGTATATAGAAAAATGTGGAAGGAAATACAGAAAGCTATTTTTTATTGACTACTTTTTATGAGTACATGTTACATTTTATCATTTAAATATATCAACTGTAAATATTTTTCCATTGAGTAAAAAGGGATATTCAGTACCCAGATTAGTACCTTCACACCTGGGGCTGCATTTAAATATTTGTGCAGACTTTTGGATATTCATGTCTCAGTTCTCCATCAATTGAAATTTTCCTAACTGCTACGTATCTGCTAAGTTAATAATTTTTTAACTTATACCAGTGCCCTCAAGAGCAGCCTTTAAAAACAGAAGTTATCAGCCAAACACTAGGTATTTGATACTTAATACTAGGAAGTGAGCACTAAATTTTTATTTCTTTGATGTGACACCTTAATTTTTCATCAGTAGATTTTTCACGAAACAGAAGCACCAATGATTCTAACTTGTGCACATCGGGACTTGTGTCTAGTAGCCCCCGCCATAACTAATTTGGCTTCTCTAGCATGGTCAAGTCAAACTAAAAGAATTTTGCTCACAAGCCTTTATGTTGTTCAAGTGCTGGCGAGGATGTGGAGAAACGGGAACCCTACTGCACTGTTGGTGGGAATGCAGACTGGTGCAGCCACTGTGGAAAACAGTATGGAATTACCTCAAAAAACTGAAAATGGAACTGTCTTTTGAACCAGCGATTCCACTGCTAGGATTATACCCCAAAAAATCCTAAAACACTAATTCAAAAGAACTTATGCACCCCTATGTTCATAGCAGCAATGTTTACAATATCCAAGTGCTGGAAACAGCCTAAGTGCCCATCTGTAGATGAATGGATCAAAAAACTGTGGTACATTTACACAATGGAATACTATGTAGCAGAAAGAAAGAAGGAACTCCTGCCATTTGCAACAACATGGATGGAACTAGAGAGAATTATGCTTAGTGAAATAAGCCAGGCAAAGAAAGAAAAATACCATATGATATCACCTAATACAGGAAACTGAAGAACAACACAAACAAAGGAACTAAATAGAACAAAGAGCAGAATAGCAGTCAATAGGGGGGAGGGGAGAGGGAGAGAAGGGGGATAAGTAAGGGAAGGGTCTAGTCAAGGAACGTGTATGAATGACTCATGGACATGGACAACGGGGAGGGATATGATTGCGGGAGAGGGGATGGGCTGGGTCGGGGAGAGAAATGGGGGAAAATGGGACAACTGTAATTGAAAAACCAAAAAAAACATAAACGAACAAGCAAACAAACAAAAACAAGACTTTATGTTGTTTAATACAGTTCTATTCAACAACATGCAGAAATAGAAGATTACAACTTTTAATTATTTAAATTACAAGATTAAATATGCCTGGTACAGTACAAATGCACCTGTCATAAAAATCCCCTATACTAAAATCATTTTCTGTAATGACTTTCATTTATTCATTAATGTTTTTTTTTTTACTTCTTCCCTCTATTTCTGTACCTCTTTTTAATTCACTGCTTCCTTCTTTATTTTTTTCTTTATTGTGTCAAATTACTTACTTATCTTTTAATTTGGTAAATTGTTATTGAGTCCTACAGTGTACCAGACATTGCTAAAGGCTAATGATTCAACATGAGTATGGGAAAAAAAGTGTTTCCTCAAAGACTTTGGATTCTGTCAAATGAAAGAGACAGGAACATAAAGATTAAAAAAAAGGAAAAGCTATGGTAACGATGGAGTTTTTAGTGTTGATGTTTAAAACACAAAACAGGAAGTTTAAAAAAAACAAAGGAGAAGCATTTCTCCTTTGTGGGCCTACATCTTAGGTCTTTAGAACTATAGTCAGTATTCCCTGGGCCAAGGGAATTTGGTGTAAAGATTTGAGATGTTCTTTTGGGATGGGGACTACATGATGCCTAAAAGCTGTACCAGGATCACCCAGGCGGAGGTGGAGCATGGGCCAGGGGCAGGCAAGGAAGGGGAATTCACACGGAGCAGCAAAGGCAGAGTGCTGAGAGACAGCCTGTCCCCTTCTGAGGTCACTTGCACCCAGGCTACTAAAGCAAAGTGAAAGTGAAAAGATGGGTGAGGCAAAGGTAAAGAAAATGTTAGAAATAATCCCCAAGGCTCGACAGGGCTCCTGTGAAGCAGAGGGATCTCAGTTCTTTCTCACCGGTCCCACTGCCCCACACAAGGAGCTCCAGGTTACTTAATGTGGCTGCTGCCATTGTAACTGGAGAGTGACTCAGAAAGTCCTGTAACTGGGTAATCAGATGTTCAAGCTTGTGATTTAATATTGCAGAAGCCATTTATCTCTGGAGATTTATGGAATAGCAGCTGAAGCTTGTTGCTCTCTGGGCCTTAGTCCCGGTCTCAAACTCAGGCATGGGGACATTGCCCTGGGGTCCGGCCTCCACAGAACCTAGGGAACGTGACCGCACAAGAGCCCGTGTACCACAGCTCCTACCTCAAAAAATCATAGACATATCAAACCCTGGAATTTCCTCCCCAGTTGTCCCAAATCCTTGTTTCAGGGTACATACGTGCTTTTCCCAAGAAGTATCCAACGGGGCAACTGTTTGCAAGATTGGGAGCTGCATAGAGTCAGTGCGAATAAAGCTTAGAGGTGTGTATTTGTTGCCAGCAAGTAGACACCTGAGACCCCTCACTGTAGACAATGGAGCCGATGTGGGAAAAGGAGAGATTATGCCTGGAACTGGGGGATGTTCCCAGAGGCCAGCGGTGGAAGGGATCCTGGTTCTGGTATACAATTCTCAAGGGTCCAAGACTTATAAATCTGAACTTAACCTTAGGGGTCATTATAAAGTGCTATCCATCAAGGAGGGAAAGTAGATTCAGGGGTATGCTGCAGCCACCTCATAAAGTCCTGGGAGAACTGGTTGTTAGCATTTCTTCCCAACCCCATGTTTTAGCGCCATCATGTTGGCTGCTTAAAACCGGCCGTGGTGAGACTATATCATAGAAATCAAGAAATGCTACAAATCAGTGCTTCCAGCACTGCCCTTTGAGAGACCCAATGTTAAACATGCCACTGCATTAAGTATATCATATTTAATGGCTTACGACTTTAACTTATAACTTTTAAACATTTAGACAAGTGGTATGTGAGTTTCTATTTATACTTTACAAACGTCAATGGTAAGATTGCCTAGAGCAAGGATGGATTGTTGTATAGACTTACCGAGAGATATAGGGCCAGCATGCACTAGAGAGAAAAAGGATGAAAATTCTCTCCTGGTACTAAATGATGGTCACAAATGACTATGATAACACTCACTTTTTATTTCGTCTATTCTTATAACTTAACAACAGAATTATTATAAGTTTGTCAGGATATGTGATATCGAGAGGGTAAATAATCAGGTTTTGTGTTTAGGGGTTTAGACTCCCCCGCCTTTTGAGAAATGAAAAGAAAGTGTTTTGTTGAGCTCTCTAGAACTCAGAGGTAACAAGGCCAAATTATAAGATTTTGAGAAATAGAAAATACAATGACAAGGGGCTTGTTTTATGGGGGTTGAATTCTGAGAGTCTCAATATAGATCTAGACATCTTCCAAGTCACAGTCTATGACTCAGCTTTTTATTGTGGATTCTAGGAAAGGTTTCTTTAACTAATATCTTGAAATTCAAGTCTAAGTTAATCTAAACTGGCTATATGTGGTTTTCCATATTTTAAAGTATATTAAAAATACCTGAGAAAGTAATTAAAATGACAATTTTCATCCCTCAGATGTTGGGTGAGGTCCAGAAATTTGAATTTTTAACAAACTCCCCAGATTTTTCCTAATAAACATAGTCTATGGACAGTACTTTAAAATATTAACTCAGTATTTATCTAATATCACTTCTTATAATTTTTTTCAGTTTTTAGTACCATAGAAATAAATTGATTTTAATGGCTAGATCTTAGCCAACTCAGACACTACAGGCATTATGAACTGTGTTGTTCCCTCACCCAAATTTATATGTTGAACATCTAATGTGACTGTATTTGGAGATCAGGCCTATAAGGAGCTAATTAAATGAAGTGTCCTTATAAAAAGAGGAAGAGACACCCGGAATGTGTGCACACAAAGGCAAGGCCATGTGAGGACAGAGCAAGAAGGTGACAGTCTGCAAGCCAGGAAGAACAGTCTCCCCCAAACCAACTCTGCTGGCATTTAGAGCTTGGACGTTCAGCCTACAGAGCTCAGAATAAGAATTTCTGTTGTTTTAAGGCCAACCAATCTGTGATATTTTGCATGGTAGCCTAGGAAGACTAGTTCTACAGGCTAAAATATTTTCATAAGATGTGGCAAGTGTCAGATGAAGTTAGGATGTTCTTTAGCATGATGAAAACATTCCTGCTGGAGTCTGATGTTTAATTTCATAATGCTTTGACAACAGGACTGTTCATCTTGGCCATACCAAGTGCTCCGACTTTGAAAGTTCTTGTATGGGCATTTCCCAGGACTGACTCTCTGAACCCTTTTCCTTTGCTTCCTTGGACCAATTCTTCCTCTGGCAGATTCACGTTTAGCTTTTTGATACACTCAACATGCTTGGAGTTTCTAAAATGACTTCGCATGTCTGTATTCAAATACATTCTATATTAGTTGCAAAGTCCTATTTGCAGGGGAATATTTTATTTCTGTGCGTGTATTGTGCCGTCAGGGGCTCAGGGTGAGGAGAGAATCTACCATGTACACTCCAAGGTGAATGTTCCTCCAGTTTGAACTTCCATAGTAGATGCTAGAAAGAAAATGAAAAGGAATGATGCAGCAAACCATGTTTCTTAGGACAATCGGTAGGAAGACAAAGTATTTTCTCACTAGGTAGAATAGTTGACTAAGTGAGAAATTTTACCTTATGACTACAATGAATAACCAAATGTTTATTCTTATTAAAATAGATGTTCTGATATCTATAAAATGTGGTTCAATGTCTTCTTCTGAATTCAGATTATTTTTCCCTAGTCACTTTTCAATTGTAAGTATCTATTATAAATAAGTTAGTTTTTAAATAAGCTATTTCTAAAAGCCGAGGGAAGTATATTTTTCACATTTCTTTTTATTTGCTGTGGTAAAAAAGAAACCTCTGTCTCAGTCACCATGATTATTAAGTCATTTCTCCACAGGTTTCCAGGGACCCTCTGCTAACTAATTTCCATTTTCAGTTGCTGATGACTATGTTCATTCAACTAGAGTGATAGAGTTTCTTTTCATTGGTTTTAAAATAGGGTATTTTATGGAAGGTTTCAGAATATCACCGTGGAAGGTGCAGTATGCCATTTGTTTTTGTTATAAGTTTTATTCGGGTCATACATGACTGAAGATGCCTGATGGTGAGTTCAATCCTGAATTTCCTGAGTTTATTTCTGGAGAAATGGAGTCTTTAAGTATCACAAAGAGTGGAAGAAAATGATATTTATTATTAGTAATTATTATTTCTCTATACCAAATGCTTTGCCCAATGTACCTTAAAATATTATTCCCATTTTCCAGGTGAATAAACCGACCACCAAATAAGTGAAGCATATTAGCTTAGGTATAGAATGGCATTCAGAGGACTACACAGCATTTTCTATTAGAAAATGAAGACACCAGGCTTAAATTCACTTATCTGACATAAATGTAGTGTGATCAATTTCTATGTGTGTAATGGGCAGGGCTTTTCATTTTAACACTGAAAGTTTTGCATTCTTCCAATCCTGGGTAAACTAGGACAGTTGATCACCTTACCAAGTCTTAGGTTCTTTTCAAAGTACAGCACTGCTGGATCATATGATAGCTTTATCTATAGATTTGCTAAATCAAATATTCTAAAAGAATATATTATTTTTTTAAAATATTGACCCAAATTTTCCTTCCCTGTGTTTGCTTATATACAATGTCCTTTCTTAGAATTAGTCAGCAAGGCCATTCTATGCTCCTTGATTCCAAGATAGAGTGCTCAACACAGAATATGGAGTGTTTTGTTTGTTTGTTTGTTTGTTTGTTTGTTTTGTATATTTCAAGTTTAGTTCCTCAAAGAAATGGGAAGGTCTATAATAAAAAAAATAAATCTGGCGACATATGTGATGATGTATAAATAAGAATTCACAACACTGAAAATGATGATGATAGTAAAATATTTTGGATCCATGCCATATGGCAGATACTTTTCTCAGTTTTTGACAAGTGTTGTCTTACAGTTCCTATATGAATTGTGTGCTCCTTATCTTACATATGGGGAAACTAAGGAACAGAGAGAGTGAATAAAGTTTTTAAGTTCACACATATATGGTGGGAGATCCAGCCTTCAGGCTTCAGTTACGTGGCTCCAGACTGTGCTTTAAGCATTGTGCCCTGCTGAATCAAAAATAACATTGGTTGTAGACAGAGAGGGTCAATTAGAGGGGAAGGGATGAGGAATTATATTCCAGTAGTTCCTTGAGAACAGGTGCTTGATAACTATTCAGTCTTTCAGGGTCTGAGCCTTGAGAGAACAGATAAGAAAATCAAGATATGTTTAGAGGAAATCTGAGAGAAGAGTGAATTTGTACTCCATTCCCAATTAAATCTAGGATAGGGCAAGATCCCAGAGTAGAAATCACTTTGCGGTTAGTCTCGTTCCTGAGATAACAAAGATCAATTAGGATTTGCTTCATTTGTGCATAACAAAACCTGAAACTAATGGAAGCTCAAATAAATAAGAAATTTTTTTGTTCTTGTTGTTAGTCTATTTATAGTAATTCCATGATTATCAGGTAAGAGGTTTCTTTATCACCATCATTACCTTATTTCTTATTTTCTAAAATGGCTCCATGAGCCATCATATTCATATTTTAAAGCAGAAAGAGGCTTTAAAAAAGGGGAAAAAGAACATTCTCCCTTTTAAAGACGCACCCAACAACTTCCACTCATACCTCAATTGGCCAGAATTTGCTCACATTGCCCAATTCAGTTGAAAGGATGCAAGAAAGTATAGTGTTTTATTAGGCATATTGCTACCACTAAACAAAGTAATTTTTTAAAAAAACAAGATAGAGAGGAAATAGTGTGTTTGAACTGGCAGTTTCAACCCATATGGTAGAATGAAAAAAATAATAATTTTTTCACCTGAGTGAAAGAGGAAGTGAATGAGTGTGCTCACAGCTATCAAGAAACAATATGACCCAGCAATTTAAGAGGTATTCCTGAGTGCCAGATAATCCAAAATTACCTAAAACATATTCAGACCCAGAAGACCCTAAGGTCAAGAAGGAGGTACAACATAGCAACAATCTTCAGGGCAGATGAAAAAAAAAAAAAAAAAAGTTGAGAAATGATCTTCCCTGATATGTAATACTGTGTAAGCCCTCCCATTATTAAATATTTCTTAAGTCCCTGAGAACTTGATACAATAGTCAGAAGAGAATACAAGAGCCCCAGTTTTGCTGAAATTCAATTTATTTCACCACAACACATTGGGTGGGCAGATTTATTTCAGCTTTTTTCACATCTAAAATTATAGACTGAGGTTTGTAAAAATTACATGTGTAATTGAAACTAGAGATGCATCATTCCATGTTAGTAACAAGATTGTGCTTAGAGCCAAATGAATATTTATGGTACCCTTTGATACCATTTGATTATATCCCAAACCCTTCAGACCCTGTGCGTGTCACTGTAAGTAATTTGGTATGTAAATAAGCAATTTTGTTATAAATTATAATGCATATTTTGAATTCGACTGTGTTCATTTGCTGGAGCTGCCATGACAAAGTTCCATAGATTGGGTGGCTTAAACAATAGAAATTCCTTTTCTCAATCTGGAGACTAGAAGTCTGAGTTCAAGGTGTTGGCAGGATTGTTTTCTGCTGAGGCCTCTCTCCTTAGCTTTGTACATGGTCCTCTTCTCCTTATGTCTTCTCATAGTCTCCATTCTGTCCTGTCTGTGTCCTAATATCTTCTTTTCATAAAGATACCAATCATCTTGGAATAAGGCTAATGTAACAACCTCACTTTAACTTAATAACCTTTTAGAAGACCTTATACCCAAATATACACATATTCTGAGGCCCTGGAAATTAGAATTCCAACATATAAATTTGAGGAGACACAATTCAGTTCCTGCCACCAACTTTGTACCAAAATGATTCTGTGCTTATACTATTGGGTGGCACTTTAGGATGATGGAAAGCCACAGAGTCATCATTACCATCATCAGGAATGACTGATTAAACACCGTCTATGGGTCAGACCCTCTGTTTGGAACCGTAGTATCGTAAGACCCCAGCAATATGCGGAGCTTCTCCTTAACTGATGTTTCTTGCTAATGAAATGCTGTACAAGGCAATGTATACTACTTGATGTTTTATAGGGATTTAGCCTTCCATAAAGGTAGGAAAGATTCAAATATTTAAATTATAAATGATCCCAATGGTTTAAAATAGGAAGAATGTAATAAGTATATACATGATATCAATGAATGTGAGAAGAAAATATTATTGTTAAACTCCCTTGTAACTGAGTCTAGTTTATGATATATAGTAGTTGTGTAACCCTAGCTACTGATGCTAAATTTTCTCTTTAAAATGGGGATAATAATTATTTATTATTATTAACCAAGCTATATAAAGCTTGGTTAAATAACATGCCATATGACAAAAGCAATTTTTAAGCTTCAATCATACTACCCAGTAGTTATTTGGAGAATCTATATTAATATTAATTATATATTGTGATTCCCATGAGGGGAAACACCCCCCATTATCACTCTGCATGTTCATTTTACTCATGAAAGGCCTCCAATAAACCCGAGACTTCTGTACAGCTCTTTCTTATATTACTGCCATCCTGCTTGACAGGATTGAAGAACACAAGGATGATATCCCATTAGTGTCTATAGTACTCAGCATCTTCTGTAGATTCTCTTTGTCTAGTTGACTTTGGGGAAGCTGGTTGAGGGCTTTCCTGTTTCTCTTTTCTGAGTGATATACATGCCTTTTCAGGCTGCTCAAAATATCATAGTATTATTGGGCTAGCAGATAAGGAAGAAGGCCTATGTGGGTAGAAATATTAAAAACGATTCTGTATCAGTTAAGTTTAGGTTAACTTATGTTGCCAGAGTAAAATAATCCCAAATTTCAGTGGCTAAAAAGAGTTTATTTATTACTCATACTACATGTCCACCATAGTCAAGCATGAAAGTTTTTCCACTTGTAGTCATTCAGAGATAAAGTACAAGAGAGGTTTTCCCTTGACATACGAGTATATATCCACTAAGAGAACATGGTGAATTACATAAACTGCGTACCACATCTTAGAGTTTCTGTCAGGAGGTGATATATGCTACTTCTGCTCGCATTTCCTGGGTTAAAGCAAGGCACACAGTCATGTGTCTGGAAGAGAGGTGGAAATAGTTAGTGAACAGTAATAATGTCTATCACTTAATAATTCATTTAGTACCACATGAAGAAAGGCTACTATGTATCAGGAAATGTTCTATGCACTGAGGATATAGGAGTGAATAGATTTATCTTTGTCTTCATAAATCTTATGTAGAATGCTTATATAGATGTCATGGATATGCACCTCCTGGATAGTATTGAAGCCAGAAAAGTGGATAGAGATGGTAAGGAGTAGAGGGATTGTTATAACTATATACCGGCTGTTCAGGGAAGGTTTCACTGAAAATATAAATTTTTAATAAATATCTGAAATAGTTGAGAAGGTAACCAAGTCATATGAGTAGCTCTTGGACAAGCATGCTGAGACAGAGAGAACAGGCGGGGCAAACACTTTCAGGCAGGAGCATGCCTGATATTGCAGAACACTGAGGTAAATGTGATTGAAGAAAAGTGGGGAAGAGGGAGGTAACGGGAGGAGGAATGTATCACATGGAGCCTGACAGAGCATTAGAAAGACTATGATTATGAGGGAGATAAGAACCCCCTAGCTGTTCTGAGGAAAGAGTGATGTGATAAAACTTACATTTCTAATATCTCAAGACTTGGAAAAAGGGCAAGGCAGAAACAAAGGGACCAGTTAGAGAAAAGATGGGGCATGGCCAAAGGTAATAATTGGTTGAAAGTGGTATGAAGAGGTTGGATTCTGAACATGTTTTGAAGATAAGCCTAGTGAGATTTTTTTTTTTAACAGGTTAGCTTTCAAATAAAATTTTAATTTAGTCTTGGTATAAAAAAGTAAAGGCTGAGAAAAAGGCACTACTGAACCATGAGAAACTATAGCTAGTGTGGACAGAACCCCTCCTTGCATAAATCAATACAATCTAAATGCTTATTTTCTCATTCACTTCTTCACTCGTTTTTCCTATCATAGCATAATGCACTTCATGTACGTTTTACATCAGTTAACTTCTTTCACTACTAAACAGAGGATGTAAGAGGCAGAAGCTACTTTTTTTCTTCTCTACTCTGTTCAAAGTCTAGCATGTAGCTTAGAATGATGTGTGCTCAATAGAAGACATTAGCTGAGGGCAATATCAAAAGTGGCTTTAGAGGGAAAAAGATATCACACAGCACCTGTTTCTTGAATTGTTGTGAAATAGGGTAGGATGATTCACTTAGTTCTCGCAACCTTTCCTGATGGTGATAATATTGCAAATAGTTTATATACTGCTGATTTTGGGAGCTATATGTCCTTTAATATGATGCTTAGAGTAGATGCTATTATCTACCTTTCTTTTTATAACTCATGGCTAGACCTTTAAGAGTATAGAAGAGCCTTAAAAATGTTGCTGGATCTAAATAAATGAAAACAGACCCATAATATATTCCAAGCATCCTAGGGCATCTTTTATTCTTGAGTAATAGACCTTACATTCTAGTTTATAAACTAGTACATAAACTGGAATACTCATTTTTCTATAAATATTTTGGTATACCTACTATTTACCAGAGCCTGTGGTAGGCACTAGGGTTACAAATACAAATAAATAACCCAGACACTAACAAATTAATTGCAAGCGTGGTCTATGTTACCAAAGCGAATGCAAAGAGCCCTATAGGAGTTCAAACTGTGATTCAGCAAGCAAAGACTGATAAATTTACACAGTGCTTAGACCAACTCATGATGGAAAGTCTAAACCAGGAATTGGCAAACTACAGTTTGTGGAACAGCTGCATGTTTTCGTAAATAAATTTTTATTAGAACAATTATTTGTTCATTCTTCTAAACTTCACCTATGGGTTCTTTACTACTACAACGGCAGAGTTGAATAGTTGTGATGGAAACCATTAAGTTTTGCAAGCCTGAAATATTTACTATCTGGCCCTTCAATAAAATGTTTGCTGACCTCTGGTCTATAAAATGACTAATAACAACCACAGGAATGCTCATAACTTTAAAGTGTCACGTGCATGAAAAGTGATTCTTCCTGATTCCATCACATAGAATTGGCATTGGCAACAAAATGTTTAGCTGACTGGCCTAGGAACACAGCCCAACAAATAAGGGCATTCCTCTATGCTGGCCTGAAGGAGAGCATTAGTTCTGATGAATTAGTTCTACGCAAAGCCAAAAGAGTCTTTCTAAACATATGCCAGTTGGTCTATCTCTCATTCAAAATGTGAGAAAATCAGCACAGAAGCCATCTCCAGACCCCAGTGTTGATTTATTGACTTTGGCAACTCTTGAGCTCATGTTTACCTTGCCATGACGATAAAGTTATTGAAATAGAAGTTGAATCAAATCAGCGGATACTAAGAACTAAAGTTAAACTGGCCCAAGTACATTTTTTATTTATAGGATTCAGCATGGTGTGCTATATTGGCATTTAGTAAAAGCCAAACATGTCCCCAAATTGAGAAAGAGCCCGGGACAGGACTGCAAATTGGCCAGCAATTGTCTACTCCTCAGAGTTTTACATAGAACGCAGTGCGAATGGTGTGCCTTGGAGACAGTGATGCAATGACACTGCCGTTATTACTGGGCAAAGAACAATCCGCTCCAAAATAAGATAACTTTTGTGACCCTCCTGCCCAAATCTAGGAGTTTTAAGAAATGTCAATGACCACACATACATTCCATTTTCAGATTCCTAAAGAAGAACTTCTATTATTCTTCCCATGTAAGTTTTATATTCTTACTTGTATTTTAATTCACAATGAATTCAAACTCCTTTATTCCCTTTTAATAATCAACATTTATTGAACATTCATCAACATAATGAATTTATTATACGAGCAAGCCCAGTGACAATGAGAGAACATGCCATTTGTCTTTAAAGAGGATATAACCTAAAAAGGGAAAGATAAATTTTAAAATATTTTACAAAACAAACAATAAAATACATGCACACACTCATGAACAAGTGTGTATAAAAGGTGTGGGAACATGGGATTTCCTGGCATATTGGGCTGATGATTTGGTTAAAGCTGCTCAGGAGAAAATTTGGTGGAAGTGAGCTTTGAATAGAATTGGGAAGGAAGGAATTTGTGACATTTGCATTAGATCAGAGGTTGGTAAACAATAGTCCAAATCTGGGCACTTTTACAAATAAAGTTTTATTGGTGCACCATTATGCTGATTTGCTTTTGTCTTGTTGATGGCTGCATTCACCCTACATTAACAGAATTGCTTAGTTGCAACTGAGTTGGTGTAGCTGCAAACCTAAAATAATTTACCCTCTGGTTGTTTAAGGAATGTTTTCTACTCTACTGTAGACTAGTAAGAACTATAGGGAAAGACACTTACTAGCAAGAAGTTCTAATATTGTTAAAATGACTGGAACATGGATATTTACATGCTTTTGTCTTACTTAAATTATTTCTGGCACAGGGATGGATATAAATGAAAATTAATATATAAGATGATAATTACATGCTGGCTTGAGGCTTGATTTTCTGGTTTGAAAAACAGGAATGATACCACCTACAAACAGATCTTTGAGATGATTGTATGAGGTAAGGGCTTTCTCCATGAAACATGGGAGGGTTATTATACTGGAGGTGGCCTCCTCATTATCACTGAGTTGTAAACCTCAAGCTGCTATTTTGCTGAATCAGGGTTGACTTACATACATATTTCTAACTTTTCCAAATGTTTTTCCACCTTCTTCTGAAGTTGGAACCAGACTATTTCCTTGCATCATTCCCCAAGATGTTATTTCTGGACTCCTTGAGGTATCCCATGTGTGAACTGGAGCTTTAATCTCTGAATGTCTCATTATAAATATGAAAGGGGATATAGGAAATTTGTCATTAATTCAAATATCTCCTAAACCTATTTGGAGTTGTTAGGCATAGAAATATCATACTTTTATAATATCTTAGTTTCACTATTTAAGGAGAGAAATATGTAATAGGACTACATTGACTGCATTATCCATAAAAATATTCTAAGTACTGCCATGCTATAAAGTCCAGCTGTGAAACTAATCCTACCTCATGTATAATGCACCAAATATCAAGCTGCAGAATGTAAAGTAACTTTAAGAATTATGGCTGGAGATGAACACATTTCTCTTTAAAGGTACTACTAAATTGAAATTCATGCAAATATACTATAGACTTTTACATTCTTACATTCTAATTCTTCCAACCCCTGTCTAGGATCTGAAGCATGTGCCATGCTTTCAAGTATTTTCTCATTATTGGCTTTATCTCATAGTCTGATTTAGGAAGCAGGTGAAAGTAGTTATCCCCTTTTTGTTTTGATAGAAACGAGTTAAGGGACTATTCCAGATACACATCAAGATTACCATTAACTCCCAAGTCTTTGGCAATAATTCTGAGACTCTTGGGGAAGAAAATTTTACATTGCATAAAAATTTAGATAGATAGATAGATAGATGACTTCATATATAAAACTACATGTATGTACAGGGGAAAAAAGAGTAGAAAAAGAGCTAGGTATAGAAGTCACAGTCACTATCTGCTCTGCTAATGATTATTGCTCAGGATCCTTTAAAAGAGAATTTTATAGATTATGCCTCTTTTCTGCAGTCAGAAGAGATGTAAGACTCAATGCTTATATTGAGAAGTATATTACATGTTCCTCAATTCATAGAAACATCAAGTCTAGAAAATGGAGGAGCCTGGTTTGTATCTCCAGAGACCCATAAGGAGTGTCACGCTCCATAAAGTTATTTATGATTTATGTACAGTGCATGATCATCACCTCTTGGCAAGAGGACAGAAATTAAGCACCTCCCATATGCAGCAGGAAAATCCCCTTTGGCAAGGAAGTCTACCCATTGGCATGCACAAATTACACTAGCTTTAGTTTTACTATGTCAAAGAGAACATTCACCATGCTTAATGAGAGGCATTGGATGAATGCCGTGTGTTTACAGCAGAGAAGGAATGTTCAGATGCTTGGGAAAACAAGGCACCTGGAGGGTACAGTGAAGGTCACTTACTCACATTGAAAAATCTTATTTTCACGGCTGCAGACAGTCTCCAGTTTGCCTATGGTGTGCATGTGTGTTTGTGTTAAATATACACATACATTTTAGATAGTTTTACTGTCACTGTTTAATTTATAAAGCTAGGAGAGCAACATTATCTTGCCACAGAAAAGCAGTCAATTCTTCAAGTAGTGTTTTCCTTCCTTTCAGAAAGGAAAGCTTGAGAATACAGCTGTGACTGGCTATACCTCCAGAACCTCCACTTTGTGTGCCAGTTTGAGTGTTCTTCTCACTAATATTTTATACAATGACTCTGGAGTGCTCTGAATTGGCAACTAAGATGGAGCAAATGACAAGCCATCAATTTTATGTTCAAGATATTTTCATTTTAGAAACTCAGGGAATATGGAAGCATCTATTAAGGGGAATTTTATGGTCATATTCCAAAACTGACTTAAAGATATATTTATGTTCTAAAAAATCCATTTCTTTGACCAGCCTTCCATGATGCCTATAATTTCTACACTGAGCATCACCATTCCTTTAGGTTTTAGCATTTTTTATAATGCCTCTAACAGTATGTGTCTTCTATAAAGTCAAGATGTGAAGAGTTGTGTCTTTGGCATATGTTTCTATGGACACTATTGAGTAAATTGATGTAGTCAAATAGTTTGTCTACTAAAGGAAATTGTACAGGACAGGTAAATTTTGATTGATAGTAAGGATGGTACACACTCATTTTTTCAAGAATTTCCTGTTTCTCTATTGAATATGATTCATTAATTTTTCACTGGGGAGGTTGAATATCCACAGGAACACTAATTACTGATCTTGGACCTGGTGAAAGCAATGGCACCACATAAGGCATGCTGATGCACAAACCATAGAGGTGTCCAAGTTAGGGGACAAAACCTTGAGTCATGAAGAGAAAATCATGTCAGTCAAAGTCAAGTCTGTCCTACTTCAACCTGTCTTCTGGTTGATCCTGGTCACTGTCTGCATCGCGGAGACAGTCAAAGTGACAGAGGAGAGTGCTGGGTGTCTTGAGACAACTGTTAGGGAGAAGGGCCACCCAGTGTAGCATGATGGGCTGCCGCAAAATACGCACCAGGACTTCTTTCACAGTGGCTGCCTGCTATGGTCCTCCAATACCTCCTTAGGGGTCTAGGTTGCACACCTGAACCAGGGCCTTCATGTTAAATTTACCAATAAGATAAATCTTAAAATTTAAAACATGTAAAAAGAAAAAGAAACACCTGACAGACCATTAAGGCAAGTACAAAGTCCTACAGGCCCCACTCTCCTAAGAGTCAAAGCCAAAATCCCCACAGTGGACTATAAGGTTCTCATAATCTGTAGGCCTCACCCTCTCTAGCTCGCCAACACCTCTCTGAACTCAGCTCTCTCTCCATCATCACAGACTCAGCACTATGAAAACAGGAGACAGGGGTATTCACAATACCTAGAATAGTGCCTGGAAAAGAGCTGTCATTCAATATATGTTTCTTTGATGCAGTGCATGAACAATTGATGTGTTTAACTGTTCTATAACCTGTCTGAGCCTTGGATTCCTCATTTATGAAGAGGAGAACCACACTGCCCATCTTTCAGAGAAGATGAGAGGATAAAAAATGATAATACACAGAGAATATCTGGCAGAGTATTGGTACTCAATACATTTTTGTTTTGCTTCCAGTACTCTTTTATTTTTATAGATGGAATTATCATAGTTAATTTTATTGTGTTCTTATAAAGGGCTCAATGCTGAGACCTTTATAAGCATTGTGTCATGCAATGTTCTAAATTCTATGAGCTAGGATGTATTATTACTCCTATTTTATAGATGAAGATTAGAAAGGTTTAATTATTTTTCTAAGATTTCACAGTCAGTTAGCAGTCAAACCAGTATGCACATTAGGTTTACCTGACACCATAACCCCACTTGTAGTATAGTGTCATGGCAAAGTGTAGAATTTAACCATGCCATGCCATGGACAGGTGACTAATACATCATCTGTGCTCCAATAGCTGAAGTATAAAAATATCCCTTACTTGTAGACATCATAGTTCATGTACACAGTTGTTTGTTTTATTTGTTTTAATCTGAGGAAAGCTTAAAGAGCCTGGCTCACTTGACAAGTTTGCCTGGACCATCTTCATAGAACATTATTCCTGACTCTAAAGGGTTAATGTGAAGGTCTTCATCACATGGAAATAGATTTATTATCTATAATTGATTACTTACCAGAAACTATAACATGAAATTTTGTTTACACATATATTGTTATAGCATACTTTTGAATCCTGAAACCGACTCTATTGCATAAGCTTTAATTATTTCCATTTCACCAAAAAGGTCATTGGAGAGGTTAGAATATTGACCCAAAGCCACACAGCTAGTAAATGGCAAAGCCATTAAAGAAATTATGGAATCTGAATTTCATCAGTTGATTTTCATAGGAGTTAACATAACTCAAGAGCCTAATTCAGTCTAACTCCAACACCTGTGCTTTTAACCATTATATTAAACTATAAAGAGCTATATAAATGTAAGGATTTATTATGCCTTTTCTTATATCATTATTCCACATGGTAATTTTTACTCTGCAGTGCCTTCATAAGAACTTTAAGTTTCTATCTACAGAAACCATCTATGCATTCAATAATTCAAAGAAGTAAGTTGACAGTCATTCTCACGAGTATCCAAAAACAAAAGCCAATAATGGCTTTGGCATAATAACCCAAATACTCACCAAATGTCTATCTGACCACACTGACTGAATGGAGAGGCCCTTAGCTGTGGAGTAATGGGCAGTTCAGATAAAGCATTTAAAGGGGCTGCCTAAAACCAAAGGTTGGTAATCTTCCCAAAGCGGTATGCCAAGGTTCTGACCTCTTCCTGGGCAAAGGAAGGTTGTAGGCTCTCCTCTCATTGCTGATGTTTTCAGTTGCCAAGACTGCATGCCTGCCAGGTGCCAAATCAACTTCTGGTTGAGATTCAATGCAGAGAACACTTCTGTGAAGTAAATTAGGCATCTGGAGAAACAGCATTAATTTTGTTAAGCTGCTCAAAAATAAGTTAGGAGTACTCCAGCGTCTCATACGCTGCTTCTGTGATCAGTCAACTGTATCTCACGGCCAATGTTATCCTTCTCTTTAAAAATGTTCCCAACATAGTTGGAAGGCTTTTTGCTTCTCCTACATGATGATTTTCTGTGTTACAATCTCCAAAGGAATGATTCATTGCTATTGTTCCCATTCTCTTCTATGCTTGTTATCAATGTCATCCACATCCTCTGAGCTTAGACCAATTTAAATTTAGTATGGAGCTTAGTGTGACTCCTAAACTCATTCATCGATATCTGTTGTAGACTTGTAAAATATGTCACCTTTGTGGGATGCATCCACATGCATAGCCACCAGCCCAAATATCTCTCTCTCTCTCTCTCTCTCTCTCTCTCTCTCTCTCTCACACACACACACACACACACACACAGACACACAGACATATTTCTACATTGTGCCTCACAGTCCCACCATAGAAGAGTATTACTTCTTCAGGGTGCTCCAACAACAAGATCAAAGACATGATGAAATGCCATAAAACTGTAAGCCACTGGATTCATGACAGCATCCAAAAGTTTGACAGGAGGGTGTCATTAATTTTTGAGAAGATTCCCTGCTTTTTGGCAGGAATTCTGCCCACAGCTTTCCAATTAGCCTGCTTTAGAGCTGAGGAGAAGCTAGTTTTTCAAATGGAAGTCCCCTGTCTGATTGAAACCTTATTCTGCCAGACAAATTAAAAAGGAATTTGCACAACTTTTCTCAGACTCTGATTTAGTCACAAGATTAATATGAAAAGAGGGCCCTCCATCCAGCCTTTTATGAGTTCTTCTGAAAGTTTTCTTCATTATGTTTTCCAAATGTTCTTCTATGCTAAGGGAACATCAAATGGTATTCTTACCAGGAGGTGTGGGTTGGAAGACATTGCATGAGGGAATGGGTGAGAATTTCTTATTGTATCATGGCACATCCTTAATTTCTGCTTGCCTTGATTTGAAATAAAATTAGTACTCCTTGAGCTGAATATAACTAAGCTTTCACTGAGGAATAATAAAAGAAAATCCTTGACAGTGTCTTTTCAGTTTTATGATTTGTGCTCTTTGGGAAAAATTCTTAACCATCAATAGGGGATTTTTCAAGGGATATTATATTATTTGGAAATGCTTTAAATTTATGTCTAAGTCTATGCAAGGCATTTATTTGAGATGGCTTGTGGCTTAAGGATGCTCTTGATTTATTGTTGCATGAAAGGTACCTCAAACATTTACCTTTAAAGAGGACTTTGTTCTACTTAATGTGACTTTTCACTATCGACCTATTCTTAGTAAAAACTTATGGGCTGGCACTTTAGTAACTCTAAATTTTCACTGTGTTGGTAGAAAACATTATTTTACTTGTAATAATTATGGTTTAATTTGAACATCAGATATGATAGCACATTCTGCATTAATACTATGCATGCATGCACACATACACACACACACACACACACACACACACACACTCACACACACAAATTTCTTGAGGTGCCCATAATAGCAAGTATTTATCATTCAATGATTAACAGCCTTAAAACATATGTATTTGTGCTTTGTAATTTAGATCTTATATCAAATAAGTCATCTAATTTTCCAGTTAAGCTTGAGTATAGGTAAAATGGTAGTTATTTGCATAAAACACGTAAAAATTTGAAGCCATATGGGGTTTATAATATTATCTTGTTATGTTCTACCAATGTCTTATCATTAAATAGAATGTCATAGTAATATAATTTTTCACATGAGAAAACAAGGTACATTATGGTAATAGTAAGCGAGCCAAAGTCTCTTTGACAGTCATGCCAAACAAATACTTTTTGTAGACTCATGCCATCTTTTCAAATAAAAACCCCCCAGGACCAGGACTAGTTAGGCTCTCTGTCTAGGTACAAAATTTAAGAAGGCAAATGAAAAAATAAACCTGCAGTAACTAAAATAAATAATTTTTTTAATTATATTTAAAAATAAAAAGTATTGTGCAGCCATTATGGAAAACAGTATAGAGGTTCCTCAAACATTTAAAAAAAGAACTATGATTCAACAATCCCACTTCTGAGTATATGCCCAAAAGAATTAAAATTAGGATCCCACAGAGATCGGTACTCCCATGTTCATTGCAGCATTACTCACAATAGCAAAGATATTGAAACCACCCATGTGTCTATAAAGGATGAATAGGTTAAGACATCGAGAGAGAAAAAATACTGTATGATATTGCTTATATGTCAAATCTAAGTAAGTCTGACTCATAGAAACAAACTAGAACGGTGGTTGCCAATGGCTAAGGACAGGAGAAATGGGGATATGTTGGTCAAAGAAGACAAACTTGCAGTTTTAAAATAATCAGGTCCCAAGGGTCTGATGGAAAGCATGGTAATTATAGTTATTAATACTATAGTATATACTTGAAAGTTCCTAAGAAAGTAGATCTTAAGTGGTTTCACCACAAAAAAGAAATGGTTGTGTGAACAGATGGAGGCATCAGCTAATACTTGGGGAGTAATCATTATGCAATAAATACATAAATGCATCAGATTAACAACTTGTACACCTTAAACTTACACAATGTGATAATGTCATTTATATCTCAATATAATGTCAACTTGGTTTCAATAAAGCTTAAAATTATATTTGCAAAGCAAAAAAATTTAAATTTGTGCAAAAAATACATCATGAACAGAATTTCAAAATTTAAATCCATACAGTATGAAAATTACTTCTTTTTCTTTGACTCTTGCATTTCTTAATAGCTTATTGGCAGACATTTACTTGTACTAGTTGTATAATTATATTTTTCGGGCCTTGATGTTGCACTGATTTTTAAGTGTTAAGTCACTTTAATGTGTAATTCTTTCTCTACCTAGATTTTAACTTATGAGAACTCATGGACCTTGGGTGTCCTTTTCTATGGCACTAGATTATTGATTATTGAAGACTATTTAGCCCTGAATTTAAACTATTTTTGGATAAAGAGAAGAGCATCTCTCTTCTTAAGAGGGTATTTATTGAAAAAAAAATTAAATCCTAGAGGCAGCAAGGCATGAGGATAAGAGCAGTGGTTAGATTATAGCTCTACCTGTGTGACCTCAGATAACTTACTTAACTTCTCTGGTCCCCCATTTCCTTACCTGTGATATGACCATTGTAGTATTTACCTTGTTGGGTGACTGAGGACTGAATTAGATAACCAAAGGCAAATGATCGACCTATTGCAGACACTGAGGACATTTTTATTCCTTCCTACTCAGCATGCTTTCCATTACACCTCTGGATAATTTAAGCTTTCAGCTCCAAGATTCCAACCAACTAGGTGATCATTCTTGTCTGCAGAGCATCTTTGTAGCACTTACGTGCTAGCTCTTTCTCCCCACCTTTTTCTGACCCTGGGCTGCATCCCTTCACTGGTCATCTAACCTGGGGCATACACCAGATGGCAGTGTTCCATTGAGGACAGGATCCTCCTGGCCTTTCAGCTCACTGACCAAACGACCAGTTGCTTTGCCATCTCTCTATGCTTGTTACAGAACAATAGCATTAGCCGTGGGGCCTAAGTGATGCTCAACGTAAAACTAAACACTGGAAAACCTCTGTACACATCCTAATCCCCTTCAACGGTAAAGCATTTCATTTGCAAGGTCAATGGGAAGAGGTACATATGTAATATTGAAGTCAACATATACTTCAAATAGTTTTTGGTCAGCAGTTACATTTCTGTGCACTTTAATCAGCACAGAATGATCTCTTTCTGTATTTGAAACACATTTAACACAGATGACTTCACAGTTTTTACTTTGTATGGATTTGTGTTGGAGTAAGTGCATGTCATGGATTTTACTAAGTTCTCTTGCTTTTAGCCAAGAGATTTCAAATCTCATGGAAGCCTAGTGTTCTCCATTTTAAAATATGATGAACATTTCTGTCGTGCTACAATAATACATCATGTGTGTGATTTTGGAGGCTTTTATCATACCCACCTTTCAATACTAAGAAAGAGATACCCAATCATTTCCCTACCTCTATTAATTTATCCTACAAACATTTGCTACAGAGTGCCAGGTAATGCACTTGGAGAAACGTAAACAGGAATGAATGGTGTAGCTCTTAGCCCCCAAAGACATAAGTCTAATAAAAGGTTAGTCACTGGTTAGAAGTTGAGGTCCACCCAGGCAATTTTGTAGTAAGTATATAGGTTTGACTGTGTGTTCTTACGTACACATGTACTGGCTAGTAGCTGCTGCTGCGGTGGCCGTTTTCACTGAGTTCATGAACTGACACTGTCACTTATGTGAGGTGTGTGTGCCTTTGTGACTGTGCATGTATGTGTGTGTTGCCCTTCCGTGTGTGAATGTGGCTGCGGGAATTACACAGCCTTCACAAACGCATGCACTCCCTAAGATCGCCAAACTGGAAAACATAACTGCAGTCCATTTCTTCTGGTCACATTGTATTCCTATTTGCCCTCTTCACTCCTTTCCTGCCTCTGACCTGAACCACCCCGCCTCTGACCAGGAGGAGTCACACCCCCTCCTGTGACCTCTAAGGACTCACAGGAATCTGATTTTCCTACAGACTCGCCAGCTGCGGCCTTGGGAATCTGATCCACTCTTAGATCTTCCACAGGCTCAGCAGTGGCATTTGGGAGTAGGCGCCGCTCAGATCCCTGCTTCACTTGTGCCCCGATATGCACAAGGACACCACCCAAGGCATTTCAAAGGCCAGTTCTGCCCCTGGGGAGGCTTGCTGTCCCCAGGAATCTTGCTGCCAGCACCAATGGAAGCCCAGTAAGGAGCAGCTATTGGCTTGCTTGGCCAAGTGGAGCCCCAGAGATGCATATTAGAGCTGCACATGGCTGCTTTATCAAAGTTCAAATTCCGCTGGATAATTATCTGAGATTTAGATGCAAAGGGGTTTGTTTCTAAGCTCTCTCTTCTCCTTTCTTCAAGTATTGATATCATGCTATCTCCTCTGTACGAGAAGAAAGAAATAAAATAGTCCCCAAATTCCTGACTTATCTGTAGCATGTGGGGATGGCCATCTGGTTTGTTTGCCTGTTGATGATGCTATAGGAAGCAATGCAGTGACTATCTGTCCCTTCCTATGAGTCACAAGTTCTGAGACTGAGCCTGGGAATCATTCCTGTTAAAAAAAAAAAAAAAAAAAAAAAAAAAAAACCTTTCTCATGTTTTTCTATTACAATCTAAATGGAAACCTTAAATGATAATGCTCAAAGTTTCCTCCTAATATGACACACGGAGATTCTATTATTTTCAGACTACACACAAGGTGAGCGTATGATACAAGGTCAGAGAGAAGACAGGGGCAAGGCCAAGATTAGAACATGGGGTCTCCTGACACCTAGTTAACTCCCCTCTCTGCATCTTGTGTGAGCCCAGCACATGCTTCAGATAAGGGATGATGACTGAACTACGCATGGAAAAGGCAGATGGGTGCTTACGAAGCTTCCACAGAGTGCCAAAAATGGAAGAAAAAAAAAGCCATTGTTTATAGCTTCAAAGGAGAACCAGAGGAAGAGGGAGTCATGACCTTTGAAAAGGAGATGATAAAACAATACAAATTTCTAAAAATAAAAGGAGACACTAAAGAAAGAAGAAAGAGAGTAGTAGTAGATTATTAGTTGAACCAGGTTTTGAATATTTTGAGGAGCATCTATGTTCAGTCTGTAAAGCAAGTCATAGGACCTTATTCAAAAAAGAGCAGGCTCCGGGCAAGGAAGAGAACCCGAAGCAGGGAAGAGTGTGCCAGCAGAAGAGGGTAGGGCAAGTACAGATGTCCTGAAGGCAGCAGGCATTCTGGCAGGACCCATCCAGGTCACCCGTTGCTCCCATCTTAAAAAGTATACCCTGGGTCACTGTAGAGATCACCTAGGGTCAAGGAGAGTAGATGTAATGACTAATAGATATATAAGCATGTGTACTCTACCAGGGACAGGTGTCTTTTTAAGCACATTCCAGTGCAGAAACAGAGATATTTTCTGAGAAGAATGGGAATATTAAACTCCTGGACCATCACTTGCCCAGGCTCCTCACTCTCCCAGGTCCTATCCGTGGTCCTAGAATCAGCCCCAGAAATGTGTTCATTCAGTCACATGCTTTATAAAATTTACAAGGTGGTATTTTCCTATTCTTATTCAGTCAGAATGGAGCCCTGGGGCCCACACAATCTGTGTCCGCCTTGGTGACATAGGTATTGATGGTGATTCCAGTACTGATGCTGGCTACTAACCAGCTGTGCCATTTTAGACACATAGTATTCTGAGCCTCACTCATCTCAACTGTAAAGTGGAGTCGTCTGTCCCACCCAGCTTTATGGAGTAACTCAGAGGATCAACTTACATCATAATGGATGGGGAACCATAAGAAGCATAAATCGCTGTTTTATTTAATGATTCCAGAAACTCAAACTCTATAAAAAGAAATGTTTAATTTCAAATACATAATGATATTCTCCAGAAGAGCTGTTAATATACAAGTGAAGACCTACTCAGCTGTGCACTTGGAAGAGCCAAAGCCTTGCTCTGGAATAGCAGATTTACAGACAAAAAGTCTTTAATACTAATTTACCTAAAAGCACCCAGACTCCAAGGGACCCGCCCCCCATGTATAGTGACCTTCTTCACTTCAAAGTCAGCTTTACCAACCTCCCCGCGTACCAGAGGGAGTCCACACAAGACAATTTGAAGTGGAGTACTCTGTTCCATTTGCTTGGCAATAATTGATTATGGCCCGAGACCAATGGGGGAGTCACTACCTCAAGGCCACCCTGAAGAGTACCAAAGCCCTTTCACAGATGCAGCAAAGGTATTGCAGATGCCTCAGCCTCACTCAGCAGGACGCAGAAACACTTGAAAGGAACTGTCTTCCGCAGGATGAACATCAGTGCAGAAATGCTTCAGCCGGCCCAGGTCTCCACAAATTCCTTTCTCCGGCCTGTAGAGT